>NC_029794.2:16034881-16060142 GCF_000816755.2 Arachis ipaensis | reverse complement strand
AGGCACATGTTCATGGATTGAGGAAGGTGATGAGTGTCACGGATCATCACCTTCTTCATAGTGAAGCGCGAATGAACATCTTAGATAGGAACAAGCGTGTTTGAATGGAAACCAGAGATAATTGCATTAATTCATCAAGACGCTGCAGAGCTCCTCACCCCCAACAATGGAGTTTAGAGACTCATACCGTCAAAGAGTACAAAGTTCAGATCTAAAAATGTCATGAGATCCAAAATAAATCTCTAAAAGTTGTTTAAATACTAAACTAGTAACCTAGGTTTACAGAAAATGAGTAAACTATGATAGATAGTGCAGAAATCCACTTCTGGGGCCCACTTGGTGTGTGCTGGGGCTGAGACTTAAGCTTCTCACGTGCCTGGGCCGTTTTGGGCGTTCAACGCCAGGTTGTAACCTGTTTCTGGCGTTGAACTCCAACTTGTAACTTGTTTCTAGCGCTGGACGCCAGACTGCAACATGGAACTGGCGTTGAACGCCAGTTTACGTCATCTATCCTTGAGCAAAGTATGGACTATTATATATTTCTGGAAAGCCCTGGATGTCTACTTTCCAACGCAATTGAGATCGCGCCATTTGAAGTTCTGTAGCTCCATAAAATTTACTTTGAGTGCAGGGAGGTCAGAATCCAACAGCATCAGCAGTCCTTTTTCAGCCTGAATCAGATTTTTGCTCAGCTCCCTCAATTTCAGCTAGAAAATACCTGAAATCACAGAAAAATACATAAACTCATAGTAAAGTCCAGAAATGTGATTTTTAATTAAAAACTAATAAAAATATACTAAAAACCAACTAAATCATACTAAAAACTAAGTAAAAACAATGCCAAAAAGCGTATAAATTATCCGCTCATGAGTTATCTTATCTTATCTTTGGGTGAGGTAAGCTTATCTTCAACGGAACCGTCCCTTATCTCTATAGGCCTGGGCGGCCTTTGGATTTGGGTCGTATTCCTTGAGTTGGACCCTTTTTTAGGCTTTTTTGTCGATTTGGCCGACCTCTTTTGTAAAGAGGTCGGATAGTCTGACCTGAAGAGGTCGGTCGCTTTGTCTCCAATCATCCCAAGTCGGATAGCTCGACCCCGGGTATAAACAGTGCCCCTGCTTGAGCTCGGTCTTTTTGTGGAGGTCGTAGATGTGTAGATCCAATTCGTATTTCGGTTTGCTTGCTCTTACTTATATTTACCCATAACCGATTTCTTTACATTGGCCCTCTTTCCAGTGGCTTTTGTAGTCCTCTTTTTGGGCCTACTTTCATAACTTGTTTTTGTTGGGAGACCGACTTCTTTACGTCGTCCTTTTCCAAGTTATTTTTATAGTGGACCAACTTCGTCATGTTGATCTCTTCTAAGTTATTTCCTAATCCTCTTTCTTGGACCTTTGTTAGGTCTCTTTTAGGGATTACTTTTATAACTTTCCGTAGGAGGTCGACTTCTTTACGTCGTCCTGTTTCTAAGTTATTTTTGTAATCCTCTTTCTTGGACCCTTGTTAGGTCTCTTTCAGGGATTACTTTTATAACTTATTTGTAGGAGGTCGACTTCTTTACGTCGTCCTCTTCTAAGTTATTTTTGTAATCCTCTTTCTTGGACCTTTGTCAGGTCTCTTTCAGGGATTACTTGTATAACTTGTTTGTAGGAGGTCGACTTCTTTACGTCGTCCTCTTCTAAGTTATTTTTGTAATCCTCTTTCTTGGACCCTTGTTAGGTCTCTTTCAGGGATTACTTTTATAACTTGTTTTTGTAGGAAACCGACTTCGTTAGGTCGATCTCTTCTAAGTTATAGCAATTCGTCTTTTATAGGGTTGGCCAGACCTCTTTCCAGGGATTTGCTGATAACTTGGTTTGACTTGGTCCGACTTCTCAACGTCGGCCAGTCTTTAAGTTATTATTTAGCAATCCATAAGACCTCGTCAGGTTCTTTTTCGGATCACTTTCGTTAACTTCTTGCATTATTCTGTGTTCATCTTTGCCGATTTGTAGAAGGTGATTTCTGTCTCTGTTTGGTCGACCTTTAGATGAATCACGTTTTCATCTTTATTGGTCTTCCATCGTGATCGTACAGTGAATTTGTTTTTCACTTTCTGCCGATCTGTTGCTTTATAATCGGACGATGAATGCTTCAGATAAATGCGTCTTGAGAATTTTTAGAATATCTAAAATATATTTTATTCAAAAGAAAATTCAAATATATACATGCGGGAGTTTTTCATCCCTTTAAGTCGAATAATTTCTGGACCTCAACTTGGTGCCTCATTAAAAAACTTTTTCAGGAAAAAGAGTGCATCATATGACGAGATCCTCTAGCTATAGTACCTTCTTAGGTTGCAAGCGTGCCATGATCTGGGGAGCTCTCATCCATCGAGTTTGGACAGTCTGTAGCCATTTCCAAGTACTTTTGTAACTCGGTAGGGTCCTTTCCAGTTTGCTGCCAGCTTCCCTTCTCCGGGTCGAGTTGTTCCAATATCGTTTCGGATTAGGATGAGATCATTCTCAGCGAAACTTCTTGACACTATCTTTTGATTATACCTGGAAGCCATTCGACGCTTTAGCGCTTCTTCCCTGATCCGAGCTCTTTCTTGGATTTCCGGGAGTAGGTCGAGCTCTTCTTTTTGAAGTTGAGAGTTGGCTTGTTCATTGTAGTGGACCACTCTGGGGGACCCTTCCTTGACCTCGACTGGGATCATTGCCTCCACTCCGTATGCTAATCGAAATGATGATTCGTTTGTGGTAGAATATGGTGTTGTTCGATATGCCCATAGGACTTGTGGGAGTTCTTCGGCCCAAGCTCCCTTTGCTTCTTGCAGTCTCCGTTTCAGCCCAGCCAATATGACTTTGTTGGCAGCTTCGGCCTGTCCATTGGCTTGAGGATGTTCGACAGAAGTAAACTGGTGTTTTATGTTCAAGTCAGCTGCTAATTTCCTGAATCCTGCATCTATGAATTGAGTGCCATTGTCTGTGGTGATGGAGTGTGGAACTCCGAACCTTGTGACAATGTTTCTATACAAGAATTTTTGGCTTCTTTGAGCAGTGGCATTGGCTAGGGGCTCTGCCTCAATCCACTTTGTGAATTAGTCTATCCCAACTATAAGGAATTTGACGTGTCCCGATCCCTGGAGAAAGGGTCCGAGAAGGTCGAGTTCCCATTTTGCAAATGGCCAAGGTGAAGTTACGCTGATGAGTTCTTCTGGCGGGACAATGTGAAAGTTGGCATGTTTCTGGCATGGGGAACATGTCTTAACAAACTCTGTAGCTTCTTTTTGTAGAGTTGGCCAGTAAAATCCCGCCCGAAGTACCTTTTTGGTGAGAGCTTGTGCTCCGAGATGATTACCACAAATGTCGCTGTGTACTTCCTCTAGGACTTCCCTTGTGTGGGAGGTCGGCACACATTTTAATAGTGGTATTGAAATCCCTCTTTTGTACAGGGTGTTATTTATGATAGTGTAGTACTGAGCCTCCCGTTTTAACCTCTTTACCTCCTTTTCATCTGTGGGGAGTGTTTCTGCTTTGAGGTAGTTAATTATGGGGGTCATCCATCCTTGATCCTGACTTGTTATGGCTAGGACTTTTTTCTCTTCCGAGATTGACGGGTTCTGCAGCATTTTCTGGATGAGGCTTCTATTGTTGCCCCCTGGTTTGGTGCTGGCTAGTTTTGAGAGTGCATCAGCTCGGGCATTTTGTTCGCGGGGTATGTGGCAGATCTTATATTCCCCGAGTTGTCCGAGCTGTTCCTTGGTTTTATCCAAATACTTTTTCATGGTGGGATCTTTGGCTTGGTAGCTCCCTGTTATTTGCGAGGTGATTACTTGTGAATCACTGAAGATGTTGAGTTTTTGAGCTCCAACCTCCTTAGCCAGCTTCAAACCAGCTAGTAACGCTTCATATTCTGCCTGGTTGTTCGAGGCCGGGAACCCAAATTTGAGGGAAAGCTCAACTTGTGTTCCTTGGTTGCTTTCTATTATCACACCTGCTCCGCTTCCCGTCTTATTTGAGGAACCGTCCACGTAGAGATTCCATTCTGTGGGGGTTTCCAGGGTATTTGTGAATTCTGCAATGAAGTCGGCTAAGTACTGTGATTTGATGGCTGTCCGAGCTTCATATTGGAGGTCAAATTCGGATAACTCGACTGCCCATTGTAAAATTTTGCCTGCTAGATCTGTTTTTTACAGTATCCCTTTTATGGGCTGGTCGGTTCGAACCTTAATGGTGTGAGCCTGGAAGTACGGGTGAAGTCGTCGAGATGTCAGTATGAGAGAATAGGCAAACTTTTCTATTTTTTGATAGTTTACCTCGGATCCCTGCAGCACTTTACTAATGAAGTATACAGGTTGTTGCCCTTTGTCGTCCTCCCGAACGAGTGCTGAGGCTACTGCCCGACTTCCTACCGCAAGGTACAATATGAGTGGTTCTTCCTTTCGTGGTCGAGTTAGGATAGGTGGTTGTCCTAGGAAGTTTTTGAAATCCTGGAAGGCTTGCTCGCATTCCTTTGTCCATTCAAATTTTTTTCCTTTCCTTAAAGTGGCGTAGAAGGGAAGAGATCTTATCGCTGATCCCGCTAAGAATCTGGATAAAGCTGCCAATCTTCCGTTGAGTTGCTGTACCTCTCTGACACGAGTTGGGCTCTTCATGTTAAGTATGGCCTGACATTTGTCTAGATTCGCTTCAATTCCTCTTTGTGTGAGCATGAAACCTAAGAATTTGCCCGCTTCTACTGCAAAGGTGCATTTTGCGGGATTGAGTCGCATGTCATGCTTCCTTATAGTGTCGAACACTTGGGCCAGGTCGGACAATAATGTCTCTTCACTTTGTGTCTTTATTAACATGTCGTCCACGTAAACTTCCATGATTCTTCCGATATGATCTGAAAAGACTTTATTCATTAGCCTTTGATAAGTAGCTCCTGCATTCTTGATACCGAAAGGCATCACAATATAGCAGTAATTTGCTTTTGGTGTCAAAAACGAGGTCTTTTCTTGATCTGGTGGATACATGGGGATTTGGTTGTATCCCAAATATGCGTCCATAAATGAGAGGTATCTATATCCGGAGGAAGCATCTACTAGAGCGTCGATACTTGGAAGTGGGTAAGGATCTTTTGGGCAAGCTTTGTTGAGATCGGTATAGTCGGTGCACATTCGCCACTTCCCATTTGATTTTTTCACCAAGACGATGTTGGCTAAACATAGTGGGTACTTGACTTCTCTTATGAATCCTGCCTCCAGTAATGCTTGTACCTGTTCTTCCACAGCTTGGGATCGCTCTGGCCCAAGTTTTCTTCATCTCTGTTGTACCGGCCGAGATCCTGGATAGACCGCCAACTTGTGACACATTAGTTTGGTGTTTATACCTGGCATGTCTGCAGCTTTCCATGTGAAGAGATCGACATTATCTCGCAAGAACTGTACTAGTAATTCCTTTGCATCTCCTTTTAGGATCGTGCCAATATTAGTCATTTTGTCCGAGGTGTCTCCGATCTGAACTTTCTCTATTTCACCTTCGGGCTGTGGACGGAGTTCTTCTCGTCTCTGAACTCCACCAAGCTCAATTGTATGGAACTCTTCTCCTCTGCCTCTGAGGTTTAGACTTTCGTTATAACAGTGGCGTGCCATGTTTTGATCTGCTTTTATTGTGGCTATTCCCTCTGTGGTTGGGAATTTCATGCATAGATGTGGAGTTGAGACTATTGCGCCGAGTTGATTTAGTGTTGTCCGACCTATTAAGGCATTGTAGGCTGAGCTTACATCGACCACGATGTAGTCTATCTTGAGTGTTCTGGATTGGTTCCCTTTTCCGAAGGTCGTATGTAGTGACACATATCCCAATGGTTGTACTGGGGTATCTCCTAGTCCGAATAGGCTATTCGGGTATGCTCTAAGCTCCTTTCCTTCTAAGCCGAGCTTGTCGAAGGCAGTTTTGAATAAGATGTCGGCGGAACTCCCTTGGTCTATTAACGTGCGGTGGAGATTAGCGTTTGCCAGTATGATGGTGATGACCATGGGATCGTCGTGTCCTGAGATAATACCGGATGCGTCTTCTTTGGTGAATGTGATTGCAGGGATGTCGGGTGCTTCCTCCTTCCCTTCGACATGATATACTTCTTTGAGGTATCTTTTGCAGGATGATTTGGAGATTCCTCCTCCTGCAAATCCTTCGTGTATCATATGGACATGTCTTTCTGGCATACGAGGTGATCGCTCAGCTCGTCCGACATCTTCATCTCTTCATCTTTTTCTTTGCTCATCATCTTGGGTAGCCAGATATCGATTTAGTTTTCCTTCTCTCACCAATTTTTCTATGATGTTTTTTAAGTCGAAGCATTCGTTGGTGGAATGTCCTCGGACCCGATGATATTCACAGTATTCGTTCCGATTTCCTCCTCCTCTTTTGCCTTTGAGTGGTCGAGCTGGGGGTATCTTTTCTGTGTTACAGACTTCCTTGTAAATATCCACTAGGGACACCCGAAGAGGGATGTAATTATGATACTTTTTGATTTTTTCGCCCGTTCGATCTTCCTTCTTTTTGGATTCTTTATCTTTATCTCGGTAGGAGAAACCGGACTTCGAGGCTTCTCCAAGTCGGGAATTTTCTTCCATATTGATGTACTTCTCTGCCTGCTCTTGTACCTCATCCAGGGATGTGGGATATTTCTTTGATATAGATTGGCTAAAAGGTCCTTCTCGTAGACCGTTGATGAGGCCCATGACGGCAGCCTCTGTTGGCAAGCTTTGTATATCTAGGCATGTTTTGTTGAATCTTTCCATGTAGTTGCGAAGACTTTCCCGATCTCCTTGCTTGATACCTAGTAGACTGGAGGCGTGCTTAGCCTTGTCTTTTTGGATAGAGAATCTGGCCAGGAACTTTTTGGCCAGGTCGTCAAATTTGGAGATGCACTTCGGAGGTAAGTTGTCGTACCATCTAATTGCTGTCTTTGTAAGAGTCGTAGGAAAGGCTTTGCAGCGAATGGCGTCTGAGGCGTCGATGAGGTACATTCGGCTTCTGAAGTTGCTGAGGTGATGGTTGGAATCTATAGTGCCATCGTACAAAGTCATATCCGGAAGTTTGAAGTCCCTAGGGATTTTGGTCTTCATGATTTCCCTAGTGAATAGATCTTGATCCTTGCGAGAGTTGTCCTCAGGGGTGGATCGAGTAGCCTTTGCTTTGAGATCGGCTTCAAGTTGTAGGAGTTTATCTTCTAATTCTCGACGTCGCCTTACCTCTCTTTGTAGATCCTTGCCGACTTCTTGTTGGTACTGACTTTCTTTTTCAAGTTGCTTTAGGCAATCTTGAAATGCTTCTATTACTCCCGGATGTGATGAGTTTTTGTCTCCGTTAGATTCCGGAGTGTCCTTTGGTATGGCATCCGTGTTTTGGGGCGGCGTTCTGTCCTCTAGATCTGAGTTATGGTCGTTGTCATGGTCGTCCACCATGGTGATGGAATGACTTCCAGGTTCCCCGGCAACAGCGCCAATGTTCCATGGGTTACCTGAAACTGTAGGTCGATCTCAGATGAGATCTTCTGTACTGGTCGGAGATGACGTGTCTGGCTGGTGGGTGGCGGCCGGAGCTGTCGTGTCCGGCTTGTTGGACTAGCTGCACTGCTGATCCTTGGTCACCGGAGGGTGGGGGGTACCTGCAAGAGACTCCGATGCTTAAGTTAGCATGGGTATTAAACAGGTTTTATGTAGAATCAGAGTATGAGTTATACCTGGGTGCTCCAGTGTATCTATAATGGTGAGAAGTGACCTTCTTAGATAAGATAAGTTAGTTATCTTATCTTTAGGTGAGGTCAGCTTATCTTCAACGGAACCGTCCCTTATCTCTATAGGCCTGGGCGGCCTTTGGATTTGGGTCGTATTCCTTGAGTTGGGCCCTTTTTTGGGCTTTTTTGTCGATTTGGCCAACCTCTTTTGTAAAGAGGTCGGATAGTCTGACCTGAAGAGGTCGGTCGCTTTGTCTCCAATCATCCCAGGTCGGATAGCTCGACCCCGGCTATGAACAAGTTCAATTAAGAAGTGGGAAAACAATAAATACCTCACTTCAAGGCAGCAGGAAGCCAAGAAATGAACAAACGGCTATCCAAAATCCCTCTGAGGACAGTAAGAGCCCAGAAAGGAATAACTCTGGCGTTCAAACGCCAGAAACAAGCAAGGAGTTGGCGTCAAACGCCCAATGGAAGCTCAGTTCTGGCATTCAAACGCCAGGAACAAGTAAGGAGTTGGCGTCCAATGCCAATCCAGCTTCTAACCCTGGCATTCAATTGCCAGTGAGGGATCAGACACACACAAGTGCTGATAACAACCCCTCTAAAAATGCTTCTCCAAGCACCTCTGTAGGAAGCAAACCTGCAGCAACTAAGGTTGAGGAATACAAAGCCAAGATACCTTATCCTCAAAAACTCCGCCAAAAGGAGCAGGATAAACAATTTGCCCGCTTTGCAGACTATCTCAGAACTCTTGAAATAAAGATTCCATTTGCAGAGGCACTTGAGCAAATACCCTCTTATGCCAATTTTATGAAAGAGATCTTGAGTCATAAGAAGGATTGGAGAGAAAATGAAAGTGTTCTCCTCACTGAAGAATGCAGTGCAGTCATTCTGAAAAGCTTCCTAGAAAAGTTTAAAGATCCCGGGAGCTTTATGATACCATGCACATTAGAGGGTGATTGCACCAAGACAGCTTTATGTGATCTTGGGGCAAGCATCAATCTAATACCTGCATCCACTATCAGAAAGCTTGGTTTAACTGAAGAAGTCAAACCCACCAGGATATGTCTCCAACTTGCTGATGGCTCCATTAAATACCCATCAGGCGTGATTGAAGACATGATTGTCAGGATTGGGCCATTCGCCTTTCCCACTGACTTTGTAGTACTGGAAATGGAGGAGCACAAGAGTGCTACTCTCATTCTAGGAAGACCTTTCCTAGCAACTGGACGAACTCTCATTGATGTCCAAAAGGGGGTTGGAGGATGATGCTAAGCCAGTGGTTCAACCACAGAGGCGGCTAAATCCAGCCATGAAGGAAGTGGTGCAGAAAGAGGTCACCAAGTTACTGGAGGCTGGAATTATTTATCCTATTTATGATAAACCCTGGGTGAGCCCTGTCCAAGTTGTTCCCAAGAAGGGAGGCATGACAGTGGTTCATAATGAAAAGAATGAACTGGTTCCTACAAGAACAGTTACAGGGTGGCGTATGTGTATTGACTACAGAAGGCTCAATACAGCCACCAGGAAGGATCATTTTCCTTTACCATTCATAGACCAGATGCTAGAGAGATTAGCAGGTCATGAATATTACTGCTTTTTGGATGGCTATTCAGGTTATAACCAAATTGCAGTAGATCCTCAGGACCAAGAGAAAACAGCATTCACATGTCCTTCTGGAGTGTTTGCCTACAGAAGAATGCCTTTTGGTCTGTGTAATGCACCTGCAACCTTTCAGAGGTGCATGCTCTCTATCTTCTCTGATATGGTAGAGAAGTTTCTAGAAGTCTTCATGGATGACTTTTCAGTATTTGGAGACTCATTCAGCTCCTGCCTTGATCATTTAGCACTTGTTCTGAAAAGATGCCAAGAGACCAACCTAGTTTTAAACTGGAAAAATGTCACTTTATGGTGACTGAAGGAATTATCCTTGGGCATAAAATTTCAAACAAGGGAATAGAGGTGGGTCAAGCTAAAGTGGAAGTAATTGAAAAATTACCACCACCGGCTAATGTTAAGGCAATCAGAAGCTTTCTGGGGCATGCAGGATTCTACAAGAGGTTTATAAAGGATTTTTCAAAAATTGCAAAACCTCTGAGCAACCTGCTAGCTGCTGACATGCCATTTGTGTTTGACACAGAGTGTCTGCAGGTGTTTGAGACTCTGAAAGCTAAGCTGGTCACAGCACCAGTTATTTCTGCACCAAACTAGACATTACCATTTGAACTAATGTGTGATGCCAGTGACCATGCCATTGGTGCAATACTGGGGACAGAGGCATGACAAGCTTTTGCATGTCATTTATTATACTAGCCGTGTTTTAAATGATGCCCAGAAAAATTACACAACCACAGAAAAAGAATTACTTGCAGTGGTTTTTGCCATTGACAAGTTTAGATCATACTTAGTAGGATCAAAGGTGATTGTGTACACTGACCATGTTGCTCTTAAATATCTACTCATAAAGTAGGATTCAAAACCCAGGCTCATAAGATGGGTGTTGCTTCTGCAAGAGTTTGATATAGAAATAAGAGACAGAAAAGGGACAGAGAACTAAGTGGCTGATCATCTGTCCCGGATAGAGCCAGTAGAAGGGATGTCCCTTCCCTCTATTGAGATCTCTGAAACCTTTCCGGATGAGCATTTGTTCGCCATTCAGGAAACACCATGGTTTGCAGACATTGCTATAAAGCTGCAAGGTTCATACCCAAAGAGTACAGCAGGCAACAAAAGAAAAAATTAATTACTGATGCAAAGTACTACTTGTGGGATGAGCCCTATTTCTTTAAGAGATGTGCAGACGAAATAATCCGTAGGTGTGTACCTAGAGAAGAAGCACAGAAGATCTTATGGCATTGCCATGGATCACAATATGGAGTCCATTTCGGAGGTGAGCGAACAGCCACCAAAGTCCTCCAATGTGGCTTCTACTGGCCTACCCTCTATAGAGATTCCGAGAGTTTGTGCGTAACTGTGACAGTTGCCAGAGAGCTGGTAATCTTCCTCATGGTTACTCCATGCCTCAACAAGGAATCCTGGAGATTGAGTTGTTTGATGTATGGGGTATTGACTTCATGGGGCCTTTCCCACCATCATACTCAAACACTTACATTCTGGTGGCAGTCGACTATGTATCCAAATGGGTACAGGCCGTTGCCACACCCTCTAATGATATTAAAACAGTGTTGAAGTTCCTTCAGAAACATATCTTCAGCAGGTTTGGTGTCCCTAGAGTACTAATCAGTGATGGGGGTACTCACTTCTGTAACAAATAGCTTTACTCTGCCATGGTTCGGTATGGGATTCGCCACAAGGTGGCAACTCAATATCATCCACAGACAAATGGGCAAGCTGAAGTTTCTAACAGAGAACTAAAAAGAATCCTGGAACGGACGGTAAGTACCCGTAGAAAGGATTGGGCAAGAAGCTTGGATGATGCTCTGTGGGCTTACAAAACAGCATTCAAGACTCCTATAGGGACTTCTCCATACCATCTTGTGTATGGTAAGGCCTGTCATCTGCCCGTGGAACTGGAACATAAGGCCTACTGGGCAACCAGATTCCTAAACTTTGATACCAAATTAGCTGGAGAAAAAAGATTGCTCCAGCTGAATGAGCTAGAGGAATTCAGACTCACTGCTTTCGAAAATGCCAAGCTTTATAAAGAGAAATAAAAAAGGTGGCATGACAGAAAGCTGTCATCTAGAGTCTTTGAACCAGGACAAAATGTTCTATTGTTTAACTCTAGGCTCAGACTATTTCCCAGGAAACTAAAATCCCGGTGGAGGGGACCATATGTGATTACAAGTGTATCACCATATGGCTATGTGGAGCTTCAAGACATTGATTCTAATAAGAAGTTCATAATTAATGGACACAGAATCAAGCACTATCTTGAAGGCAATGTTAAGCAAGAGTGCTCAAGGCTGAGGCTAGATTAAAAGCTCAGCAAGGTCCAGCTAGAGAAGCGCTTGTTGGGAGGCAACCCAGCCATTAGCAAAACTTTTTCTGTTATTCTATTCTTCACTTTAATTATTTTTAAAATTATATAAGTTCTATATTAACCATCTTCAAGGTAAAGAATCAATTGCATAAGTTCACAGGGTTACAGAAGGATTCAGAGCATAAAACAGGAAAAAGGAGCTCACTGGAAAGAAAAAGCCGGTAAAAGGCACAATTGGGCGTTAAATGCCCAAAAGGAGCATCTACTGGGTGTTTAACGCCAGTAAAGATAGCCATCTGGGCGTTAAACGCCAGAAAGAAGCAGCTTCTGGGCGTTTAATGCCAGATTTACAGCATCCTGGGCGTTCAGAAAAACGCCCAATAACAAAGGAGTTTCTGGCGTTTAACGCCAGCTGGAAGCAACAGCTGGGCGTTAAACACCCAGACCAAGCACCAAGTGGGCGTTAAACACCCAAAACATGCAGCAGTTGGGCGTTTAACGCCAGGATTGTGGGGAGTAGGCAATTTCGTTTTCAATTCAAATTTTTTTCTAATTTTTATGTTTCAATTCATGATTTCTTGCACAAACATGTTACAAATCCTAATTTTTCAAATCCTTTTTCAAAAGATATCAAATGTATCTTAATTCATAAACCCTTTTTTTATCCTCTTCAAATTATTTTCAAATCCTTTTCAAAACAAATCTATCTCTTTTCCTTCTAAAATCTTTTCAACTCATCAATATCTTTTTCAAATCTTCACAACATCTTTTTCAAAATTCAGATTTATCTTTTTCAAATATCTTTCATATCTTTTCAATTTTAAATTACATCTTTTCATATCATACTTATTTTTTCCAAATCACTTTTTCTATCATATCTTTTTCAAATAATTTTTGAAACCCACCCCCCCTTTCCCTTTAAATCCTAGTTCGGCCTCCCCCCTCTCTCATACAATTCAGACTTGGCTCTCCTCATCTCCCTCTTCTTTCCTTTCTTTTGCTTGAGGACAAGCAAATCTCTAAGTTTGGTGTGTTTATCCATGATCACTAAGCCAATACCCACTAAGATCATGGCTCCTAAGGGAAAACAAACCGACTCAAGAGGCAAGAAAGAGAATATTCCAAAACCACTTTGGAATCAAGGGAAGTTCATAACCAAAGAACATTCAGACCATTTTTACAAAATAATGAGTCTAAGGTCAGTGATCCCGGAAGTTAAATTTGATCTGAAAGAAGACGAATATCCGGAGATCCAAGAGCAAATTCGAAACAGGAGCTGGGAAGTCCTAGCAAATCCTGAAACAAAGGTGGGAAGAAACATGGTTCAGGAATTCTATGCTAATCTATGGCAGACGGACAGGCAGAGGATAGCTGGAACCGCATTCTATGAATATAGAACTTTGGTCAGAGGGAAGATTGTTCACACCTACCCTGACAAGATAAGGGAGATCTTCAAGCTGCCTCAACTGCAAGATGACCCAGACTCCTTTAATAGGAGAATGATGAGATCAAACCTGGGCTTGGATAAAATCCTAGAGGACATATGCCTCCCTGGAGCCAAGTGGACAACCAACACAAAGGGTGCCCCGAACCAACTCAAGAGAGGAGATCTCAAACCAGTCGCCAGAGGCTGGCTGGACTTCATTGGGCGCTCTATACTGCCCACTAGCAACCGCTCTGAAGTCACCATCAGAAGAGCAGTGATGATTCATTGCATTATGCTAGAAAAAGAAGTGGAAGTTCATCAGCTGATTGCTTGTGAGCTTTACAAAATTGCAAACAAGAACTCCAAAGATGCCAAATTGGCCTATCCAAGCTTAGTCTCTCTGTTATGTAAGGATGCTGGGATAAAAATTGGAGTAGATAAGTATATCTCAGTTGAGCAACCAATCACCAAAAAGTCTATGGAAGGACAACAAGTGCAGGACGACCCCATCAAGAGAAAAGCACATGAGTTCCTCCCGGAAATTCCTCAAATTGAATACTGGGAGCGCCTAGAAGCATCTGTCACCAAGTTGCAAGAAACTGTGGATCAACTGAAGGAAGAACAGCAAAATCAAAACAGCATGCTCTGCAAACTGCTTAGAGAACAAGAAGAGCAAGGGCGTGAACTGAAGGAATTAAAGCGTCAGAAACTATCTCTTGAAGGGCCAAGCACTCCACAGACTAAAGAGGCATCCACCTCCCAAATTCAAGGTTGTTGAGTTCTAATCTTAGCCTTAACTCTGTGATAATTGTTCTTATTTGAGTTTTACCTTAGAAGTTATATATGAGTAGTAGTAATTAGTATCTATATTTTGATTTTATCTCCAATTAAGCTATAATTTATTTTTCTCATCATCATTAAACATGAATAAAATAGCAGCTTTTCTTTAGAATAAGGAGGCAATATTTTTCGAGTTTTTAATAAGGAAAATTATAATTATTTACATGTGGTGGCAATGCTTTTTGTCTTCTGAATGAATGCCTGAACAGTACATGTTTTTTATATTGAATTTTATGAATGCTAAAATTGTTGGCTCCTGAAAGAATGATGAACAAGAAAAATGTTATTGATAATCAGAAAAATCATAAAAATGATTCTTGAAGCAAGAAAAAGTAGTGAATACAACAAAAAAAAATTTGGCGAAAATAAGAGAAAAAGAAAAAGAAAAAGCAAGAGCAAAAATCCAATAACCCTTAAAACCAAAAGGAAAGGGTAATAAAAAGGGATCAAAGGCTTTGAGCATCAGTGGATAGGAGGGCCTAAAGGAATAAAATCCTGGCCTAAGCGGCTAAACCTAGCTGTCCCTAACCATGTGCTTGTGGCATGAAGGTGTCAAGTGAAAACTTGAGACTGAGCGGTTAAAGTCAAGGTCTAAAGCAAAAAGAAGAGTGTGCTAAAGAACCCTGGACACCTCTAATTGGGGACTCTAGCAAAGCTGAGTCATAATCTGAAAAGGTTCACCCAATTATGTGTCTGTGGCATTTATGTATCCGATGGTAATACTGGAAAACAAAGTGCTTAGGGCCACGGCCAAGACTCATAAAGTAGTTGTGTTCAAGAATCAACATACCAAACTAGGAGAATCAATAACACTATCTGAATTCTGAGTTCCCATGGATGCCAATCATTCTGAATTTCAAAGGATAAAGTGAGATGCCAAAACTGTTCGGAAGCAAAAAGCTACTAGTCCCGCTCATCTAATTAGAATCTGAGCTTCACTCAAAATTCTGAGATATTATTGCTTCTTAATTTCTCTTTATCCTATTTTATTTGTCTAGTTGCTTGAGGACAAGCAACAGTTTAAGTTTGTTGTTGTGATGAGCGGATATTTTATACGCTTTTTGGGGTTAACTTCATGTAGTTTTTAGTATGTTTTAGTTAGTTTTCAGTATATTTTTATTAGTTTCTAGGAAAAATTCATCTTTCTGGACTTTACTATGAGTTTGTGTATTTTTCTGTAATTTCAGGTATTTTTCTGGCTGAAATTGAGGGAGCTGGGCAAAAAACTGATTCAGGCTAAAAAAAGACTGCTAATGCTGTTGGATTCTGACCTCCTTGCACTCGAAATGGATTTTCTGGAGCTACAAAAGTCCCATTGGCGCGCTCCCAATTGCGTTGGAAAGTAGACATCCAGGGTTTTTCATCAATATATAATAGTCCATACTTTGCTCAAGGATAGACGACGTAAACTGGCGTTCAACGCCAGTTTCATGTTGCAGTCTGGCGTTAAACGCCAGAAACAGGTTACAAGTTGGAGTTAAACGCCCAAAACAGGTTACAACCTGGCGTTTAACTCCCGAAACAGCCTAAGCACGTGTAAAGCTTAAGTCTCAGCCCCAGCACACACCAAGTGAGCCCCAGAAGTGGATTTCTGCACTATCTATCATAGTTTACTCATTTTCTGTAAACCTAGGTTACTAGTTTAGTATTTAAACAACTTTTAGAGATTTATTTTGTATCTCATGACATTTTTAGATCTTAACTTTGTACTCTTTGATGGCATGAGTATCTAAACTCCATTGTTGGGTGTGAGGAGCTCTGCTGTACCTCGATGAATTAATGCAATTATTTCTGTTTTCTATTCAAACACGCTTGTTTCTATCTAAGATGTTCATTCGCACTTCAATATGATGGATGTGATGATTCGTGACACTCATCACCATCCTCAACCCATGAATGCGTGCTCGACAACCACCTCCGTTCTACCTTCGATTGAATGAGTATCTCTTGGATTCCTTAATCAGAATCTTCGTGGTATAAGCTAGAATCTATTGACAGCATTCTTGAGAATCCGGAAAGTCTAAACCTTGTCTGTGGTATTCCGAGTAGGATTCAGGGATTGAATGACTGTGACAAGCTTCAAACTCACAAAGGTTGGGCGTAGTGACGGACGCAAAAGGACCAATGGATCCTATTCCAGCATGAGTGAGAACCGACAGATGATTAGCCGTGTGGTGACAGCGCACCTGGACCATTTTCACTGAGAGGATGGATGGTAGCCATTGACAACGGTGATCCACCAACACACAGCTTGCCATAGGAGGGAACTTGCGTGCGTGAAGAAGATGACAGAAGGAAAGCAGAGATTCAGATGACAAAGCATCTCCAAAACTCCAACATATTCTCCATTACTGCATAACAAGTATTTATTTCATGCTCTTTTATTCTTCGCAATTCAACTTGATAATTATAATTGATATCCTGACTAAGAATTACAAGATAACCATAGATTGCTTCAAGCCAACAATCTCCGTGGGATTCGACCCTTACTCACGTAAGGTATTACTTGGACGACCCAGTGCACTTGCTGGTTAGTGGTACGAGTTGTGAAAAATGTGATTCACAATTCGTGCATCAGCATCCTACCTTGACCCTAGCCCCATTACAACCTATGGGAAAGTCCTCATGATATTTGTATGCATGCATGAAATAATTGTTGATTGTTAGATGAAAAACAAATCTTGGAAAGCGTGATTAGGGGAGAATTGAGTGAATCAACCCCATACACTTGAGTGACTAGAGCAGATACACATCCGGTGAGGGTTCGATTGCTCAATTACATGTTTTCACCCATGATCATCTTTTCTTGCAAGTTTGTAAAATCTTTCAATAACTCAATTAAATTGTGGATTTGATTTGATTGCTATTTCTTTAGCCCTTGTACGTGTATATGTATTCTTGGGAATTGATTTATTTTGACCAAGCATTTGCATTCATGTAGATAGATTGCATATAGATAGGTTGCATATAGTTAGTTTACATTGAATAAATGTTAATACCCTTTGCTTCTTTCTTGATTTTAGCAAGAGGACAGGCTTAGTTTAAGTGTGGGGAGGTTTGATAAACCCCAATTTTGTGGTTCATCTTGTGCCTATTTTGGGGGATTTTATCACCTTTTCCCACATTTATTCAATGAAATAGCATGGTTTTGTAATTCTCCCTTAATTTGTGCTTAAGTGTAAAAACATGCTTTTTAGGCCCTAAATTGGTGATTTTAATTTACTTTAATTCCATTCGATGCCTTGATGCGTTTGTTGAGTGATTTCAGGACTATAAGGCAAGTATTGGATGGAAGAAATAAAGAGGAAAGCATGCAAAAGGGAGAATTCATGAAGAAATGAGCTTTTGGAGAATTGAGGGCCACGCGCACGCGTCACTCACGCTTACGCATGAGTAGAGGTTTTTGCCAACGACGAGCACGCGTCACCCATGCGTACGCGTGATGCTCAGCACGTGACCTACTTAAAGTGAAATCGCTGGGGGCGATTTCTGAGCTGCCCAGGCCCAAATCCAACTCGTTTCTGAGGGTATTTCATGCAGAATTCAAGCTTGAGCAAGGGGGAGCACTTAGTTAGTCATGATGAGCCTTTAGTTAGTTTTCTAGAGAGAGAAGCTCCCTCTTCTCTCTAGAATTAGGTTAAATTCTCTTGGATCTAGCGTTAATTACTTGATTTCATCTTGTTTCCTCTACAATTCCTTGTTCTAATACTTCAATTCTTCTTGGTTCTTTTGTTAATTTTACTTTTATGCTTCTTTTATGTTTATGAATGATCATGTTGGATTTGGTTTACATTTAATGAAATTTGATGTTTGATGTTCTTTTATTGTTAATTTGAGTTGTGAATTTTACTTTCCTTGCAATTGGTAGTTGGTAGATTTATATTTCTTGAACTTTTACCATGCTTTCCTTTTATATCTACCAAGTGTTTGACAAAATTCTTGGTTGGATGTTAGAGTAGATTTTGAGCATTCTTGACTTGGAAAGAGTAATTAGGTAATCTTGAGTCATGAATACCCAATTCATGTTGGTGATCTACAGTTGTTAGTTAATATGATTTCCATTGACTCTAATCTCTTGCTAATTCCATTAGTAAGTTGATTGGAATTTTTGGATTGAAATTAACTAGTCTTGTTTAACTTTCTCCCATGGAAGATAACTTACACCTTCTTCCAACATTGGAGATGACGAAATAGGATAAATTCTTGTTAATTATTGTTATTAGTGACTAGGATGAAAAGCCTATGATCTCAATTCTTGCCATGAATGTCTCTCTTTATTAATTGCTTTGTTTAATTGCTCTCTTCACTTTTCTTGTCATTTAATTTTCTTGCCCCTTTTATCAATCAAACCCCCTTGTCCCTTCATAGCCAATAATTGACCACTTCATTGCAATTCCTTGTGAGACGACCCGGGGTTTAAATACTTCGGTTAATTTTCATTGGGGTTTGTACTTGTGACAAAACCAAATTTTTGCATGTGAGGATTCTTTGTCGGTTTAGGACTATACTTGCAACGAGAATTCATTCATTTGAGGAATTTCTAGACCACCAAAGAATTCGCACATCACCAGGGAACTCAAATTACCTCATTTTCTACCTGGAGCAGTGAAATCACTTCACTATGTCTACCCAGAGAACTCAAATTACCTCATTCAATAATCATCATTTTAAATTAATCATATCATTATTCCATCTCAACAAGAACAGCTGACGAACGGATTTTTGCTAGTAAAGAATTCACAAATAAGTAATCACGTTGTAAGTATAGTTTCTAAACTAACAATAATCCTTTCGTACAAAAACTTGTTTGTCACTAAAGCAAACCCAATAAAATTAAACCGAAGTATTTAAACCTCGGGTCGTCTCTCAAGGAATTGCAGGGAGGTGTAATTTATTATTGGTTATAGAAAAGTATCTTTTTGGGATTTTTGAATAAGGAATAAGAAAAGTAAATTGCAAGAAAGTAAATTAATAATTAAGAAAAACTCTTGGCAAGGTATGAAAACTGGACGTCCTATCCTAGCTATCCTTATCAATTGTGATGAGAATTGTCCACTGTTCCCACTTAGTTAACCCTTACTAAATAAAGGAAAGTCAAGTGGACTAATCAATTTGATTCCTCAAGTCCTAGTCAACTCCTATGGAAAGACTAGCTTTAGAGGTATCCAAATCAACCAGCAATTTTCAATTAACAAGCAACAAAGGAGTTTGATAACTCAAGTGTCTCCAATTAATCAATTCAAGCCAAGAATGTAAAAAGCTAAATTAAAATCATAAATCTGAAATACCTCAAATCGCATTAAATAAGAAAATCGATTCTAACATGGAGTTCATAAACCAAATTGGGAAAATAAGTAATTAACAAGAGAAATAGATGAATCAAAGCACTAGAATAAATAAAAGTAGAAGAGAAATTAAACTAAAAGAATATTGAACCTGAAATTGAGAAGAAGTAAACCTAATCTAAGAGAAATCCTAAATCCTAAAACCTAGAGAGAGGAGAGAGCCTCTCTCTCTCTAGAAAACTACATCTAAAACCTAAAATTATGAATTATAAGAAGTTCTGAATGATTCTCCCACTCTGCAGCCTCTAATCTGTGTTTTCTGGGCCAAAAACTGGGCCAAAAATAGCCCAGAAATTGCCCCCAATGATTTCTGATACGTCCAGCACGCGGCACTGTCACGCGTACGCGTGGATTGAAATTATACAATAAAAGCAGGGAACATAGAATCAAGCATTGAACCCTCACAGGAAGTGCATATGCACTCTAATCTCTCAAGTGTCTAGGGTCAATCACTCTACTCTTCTCTAGTCATGCTTTCTAAACTTTGTTCTTCATCTAACCAATCAACAAAAATTTAGTATACCAATGCAAACATCATGAGGTCTTTTCAAGTTTGTAATGGGGCTAAGGTAAGGGTGAGGATATATATATGGCCAAGTGAGCTATACTATGAATCTTTGACTAACCTAAGCTCTCACCTAACATACACATACTTTATGTATCTTCTAAAATCATGCATAGCTACCCATAATTCCCACTTTTGTATATTTCACATACTCATATACCAAATTTTTCTTAATTTCACCCCATATGCATTGATCTTCTATTAAACTTGACATCGGGGTGATTTTGTCCCCTTATTTATTTATTTATTTATATTGTAATAACATATATTTATTTATTTATTTATTTATTTGTTTTTATTTTTGAATCATAAAAGCAAACATAATATATCAATGCACATGGATTTTTAATTTTTTTGGTCTCACATGAGTATGCACCCAAATTCCCAATATTCAAATAAAGTACAAACACAATACATTCCCATTAACCCAAGTTTCCACAGTTCCCCACACTTGGTTGACACACAATCTCTATCTTAAGCTAACCAAAGATTCAATTGGGGTGTTTAATTGTTTTTCCACTTAAGGCTAGTGATGTGGTAAAATATAGAACAAATGGGGATTAAAAGGCTCAAAGTGGCTAACAAAGGTAAATGGAATGGTAGGCTATTTGGGATAAGTGAGCTAATCAAATGATGGCCTCAATCATATGCAAGCATGTAAATATACTAAACACTGGACATATAGAATGGAACAAAGCAAAGATTGCAATCATAGAGAAGAAAATACACAAGAATAAAATATTATAGTTAAATAATGTAACCATGTAATTACGCTCAAATTCTCACAGGTTGTGTGTTCTTAGCTATAATTCATGTTCCAATTTATAGTCTTCAACAAGTTTAACGAAAATTTTAATTTAAATTAGTGAAATATTATAAAATAGAGTCTTAAAAAGAAGTTTATTACTTTAACCAAGCAAGACATATATGCAAATAAACATGCAAATGCAACAACTAACAAGGAAAATAAATGATTGGTGTTGGGATAGGAAATAACTAACCCACGAAAGTCGGTATCGACCTCCCCACACTTAAAGATTGCACCGTCCTCGGTGCATGCTAAGATGTGTAAGTGGACGGGTTGCTCCAACTGATGCGTTTCTCCAAGGATTGTGCAGATGGACTTGTCTGTTGCCCTATTGAGAAGCTTTTCTTTTCCCTTCTCGGTGGCCATCCTGAAAGAAGAGGAAAAAGAAGAAAAATGACCCAGAAATAAAGATAAGAAAATAAATAAAGCATGGATGGGTTAATGCCAAATAATGATAGTCTCAATTGCATGGTAGCTACAATATGCAAGTGAGAAAACAGTAGAAGCAAAATGGCATATCAATAGTACAAAAATTGCAACAAATGGGGGAGAGGGGGTGGGTAATGCAAGATAGTATAAGTGCATATCAATGCAAATGGAATGCAAGTATCATAAAAGAATAGCATTGACTTATGAATAATAATACCCAATGAGAATAAAACAAGTCATGAAGCATCGGAATAATGCAAGAAAAGATGCAACAGTTGAATAAGAAAATTTAACACCAATGGAAAAATAATAAATTTAGAAAAGAAAATAAAAATATGCACAAAATTAAAATGCAATGAATGAAAGTATGCAAATAAATTAAGTAAAATAGAATAAAAGTGAAGAAGGATGAGAAGTTAAAGAGATGAGGAAGAAGAAAGTAAGAAAGGAGGAAGAAAGAAGGAGAAAAGAGAGAAGAAAGGAGAAAGTAATGAAAAACGGGACGTGACGCGCGTGCGGGCATCAACCATCCATTATCACTATGCAATTACATATACTTCATATATTCACATCTTCCATACGTAAGTCAACCCTTACCAACCTTACTTCCCACCAAGATACCTCCTCTCCCTTAACTTCTTCTCGTTACTACGCATACTACAACGATTTAAGACTTAAAGGGTGGAAATGGAGGCTTAGAGGTCTGAAATTCGGTTTTAAAACACAAAAAACTCATTTTTGCTTAAAACAGGGCCACGCGTGCGCGTCCCCCATGCGCACGTGTGGAAAGCGGAAAAAGGGAGTGAGGCATGAATGTCGCCCATGCGTACGCGTGGAGATTAGAGAGGGGGAGTGATGCGTGCGCGTCAGTCACGCGTACGCGTGGAGGCATTTTGTGCTCCGCGCACAAATCCGGCACAATACCATTACAACTCTCTGGTTTTTCTACCATGCAGCAGCATCAACACGGCGACGCGTACACGTCGGCTAAATTATATGGGTTACGCGTGCGCGTCGGCCATGCGTACGCATGCGCGTGGGCGTACGTTTTCTTAAAAATTTTACTAAGTCTGAAAAAGCTACAGAATTTTATTTTCAAACCTCAAACTTCCGCCACACATAACTTCTTCTACAAAATTCCTTTTTCAACCATTTCTAAACCGTTGGAAAGATCGTTGAATGAACTTTCTTAAAAATCCAATTTTGAAGAATTCCTAACTCCGAGGACCGAGTTACAGACCACCGAAGTTGGTCAAAAATCAGTTATTCACCCAAAAACAGAAATCACCAATTTTTCCAATGTTCACAAGCCAAATTCATTTCCACTCATCCAAATGACCACAACCCAACCACATTCACATAATTACACTCAACCAAAACCAAACCTACCTCATCTACACAATTCAATTCAATTTCGTCACCTTCCACTCCTAAATTTCTAATTTCTTATTATTCCACATTCCTCCTATTTATTCACACACTCAATATTCAATATCCATTCAATCTCATATGACATCACACAATACACATATCACTTACCTTCCTTACCTCTTTCCGGCCTCCGGCCCAAATTCACAATTTAAATGCATATTCCACAAACCAATATTCATTATCCAATTCGTCAAATTCTCAACACACCAAACATACAAATTCACACAATTCTCAACCCAATCATTAATTTACATTATATATCAACTATACATATTAGTACCAACTATTTACACAATCCAAACTTAATCCTAGGGGCATCTAGCCTAGGAATTCTCATCACACCATACGGTACTTAAATGAAACTTAAACCGTACCTCTTGGAGTCAAACCAATTGAGCCTCTTCTTTGGAAGTCTCCACCAACCTTAGCTCCAAGCCTCACCAAAGCTCCACAAGCAACACCAACCTCCCAATTGTGTACCAAAATCAACCAATACTCTAACATAACCAATTTCACACTTACAATCAATCTAGGGTTTATGAAAATGATAAATCACAAGGGTTAGAGGGTTTCTTACCTTAACCCACTGTACTTTATGATGAATATCACCAATGGCTCATACTAGAGCACCCCTTAAATAACCAAAATTACAAGATTTCCTCAAAATCTAAATCAAATTCGAATTTAAATAGAAAAATGAAAACTGGGCAGAGAACAGTAGAATACTCACCACAAAACTTAGATATAATTGTAGAGAATGAGAAGAGCAATGCGTGGCAGCAAATGGTTCGTCAATCGGAGTTTCGGAGAGAAAGTTATGGTGATTTGAAGTTTGATGGAGTTAGGATTTATTCTCTTCTTCCTCTCTTCTCCATAGCTGCACCTCTCTCTTATTTCCTAGAGTAAATGAGCTGAAATGCTCATAACTAATATTTATATATGTTGGGTCTTGGGTCCACTTGGGCCCGGTTCACTTGATTTAGTCCGTTGGCCCAATTTTGGGCCAAAACCTTTAAAATTAGAGTTTTAAATCATATTTTAAATATTTCTAGTTTCCCAAATTATAATTTCTCATTTCCTAACCATATTCACTTATAATTAATTTATTCAGTTGCAGTACTGGATAGATCTCAGCCGGTATTGCCGGTCAAATTTTTAGTGCGCATTTTTACGAAGAAAACTATGTTTTCTGACTCAGAAAAATCCACTGAGTCCAAATATCATATTTAAATTATCGAATTCCGATTGCTAAATTTTTTTAACCATATTCGCTCCTATTTAATTTATTATTTAATTAATTACAGTTTGACCGGGTTTTACAAGAATCGTATCCCACATAAATTCCTAATTTTTTTTTAGAGTCCCATTTTGGTGCGAGAAAGTGGGGCAATTAGAACATATATCACACACCCAAATATTCTCAAATGTGAAATATTTGGTTGCTGGCCAAAAGTTAATTGCAGAGGAGAGAATTGATGGTAACTTGTTGGTCTCAAATGTATAAGTGCTACAACATGTAAAATTGCATGCCTCCAAACAGAGGTTGGGAGATTTGTTCTCATAAGTAAGGATCTAGCAATTAATTGGAGGCATTTAATAAGTAATTCTGCTAACCCATTTTGTGTGTGAACTTGAGCTACTGGATGTTCAATGCTTATTCTGTTAGAAATACAATAAGCATCAAATGCTTGGGAAGTGAATTCACCAGCATTATCAAGACGAATTGCTTTAATTGGATTTTTTAGAAACTGTACTTTTAGTCGAATAATTTGAGTAAGTAATCTCGCAAACGCTAGGTTGCGAGAAGACAATAAGTACACATGTGACCATCTCGAAGATGCGTCTATTAGAACCATAAAATATCTAAAAGATCCATATGGTGGATGAATAGGTCCACATATATCTTTTGAATCCTTTCAAGAAATTCAGGAGACTCAAGTCCAATATTTACTGGCGATGGCCTTAAAATTAGTTTTCCCTGAGAAAATGCAATACAACAAAATTAACTAGATTTAAGAATCTTCTGGTTCTTTAGTGAATATCCATGGGAGTTTTCAATAATTCTCCGCAACATTGTTGTTTCAGGATGACCCAATCGATCAAACCAAATTATAAATTCATTTGGGTTAGTAAACTTCTGGTTTATAATAGCATGTGATTCAATTGCACTAATTTTAGTATGATATAACATAATGAAAGTGAGGGTAACTTTTATAATATAACATTTTATTTGAATCATGAGTTGTGATATATAAGTACTCATGATTTTCCTTATTCATTGTTTCAATATATTATCGATTTCGGCGAATATCTTTAAAACTCAACAAGTTCCTTAGAGACTTGGTAGACAATAGTGTATTATTTATTATGAATTTTGTTTCTCTGGAAAACAAAATTATAGCTCTTTCGGAGCCTTCTATCATATTGCCTGAACCAATAATAGTATTAACATATTCTTCTTTTGGTACAAGATGAATAAAATATATATTACTTTTGAGAATGGTATGAGAACTTACACTATTCGCAAGGCAAACATCTTCAATATATATCCTTGCTATTTTCTTCAAAGACAAATAATAATAATAATAATAATAATAATAATAATAATAATAATAATAATAATAATAATAATAATAATAATAATAATAATAATAATAATAATAATAATAATAATAATAATAATAATAATAATAATAATAATAATAATAATAATAATAATAATAATAATAATAATAAAATGAATAGCAGTACATGCGCAATA
>NC_029794.2:16020798-16034840 GCF_000816755.2 Arachis ipaensis | reverse complement strand
ATCACATATTAAAAATTTTATTATTATTATTTTAGAACTTGACACATTTAGTAATTTTGAAATTCATAAACACTAAATATTTTATTAAACATTATTTATATACATTATACTTGAAATTCAAATACATAAGGAATAAGACTTAACAAGAAGTTTTTTTTTACATTATTTATTTATATAAATATTTAACGAACCTAAATATTAAACTTTTCTATTGTTGATCAAATGGCCAATATTTTCTTCAAGATCCTCAAAGAAATCAAATACTTCTTAATGAGTGGTATAATTTTCAGCAACATCTTTTGAAATAAAATTTGTCTTCTTTCCTTTGTCATCCTTTTTCAAGGATGCTTGATAAAGATCAACTAGGTGCCTTGGGGTACGACAGGTACGCGGCCAATGACCCTTTCTACCACAACGAAAATATTTATCCTCTGTTGATTTATTTTGCCTATTATTTCTTTCTTTATCCCACTTCTCGTGAGATCATTTCTTGTGAACATAATTTTTATTTCTTTCATAATTTTTCTTGCTACCAAAACCTTGCCATTTACCTCATCTGGGGTTATGATTTGTCGCATTTGCTTCAGAAAATGGGGCAGCACCAGCTGGGCGTGCTTCATGATTTCTCAAAAGTAATTCATTGTTACATTCAGCAACAAAAAGGCAAGAAATTAGCTCAAAATATTTTTTAAATTCTTTTTCTCAATATTACTGTTGTAGGAACACATTCGAGGCATGGAAGGTCGAGAAAGTTTTCTCTAACATGTCATTATCAGTTATATTTTCTCACATAATTTCCTTCGTGAGGTAATTTAAAATATTGCTGAATTCTAGTCACTTATGGATTTAAAATCCTGTAAACACAAGTGTGTCCACTCATATCAGACTTGAGAAAGTATCATTATCTTTTGATGATTATATCTTTTTTCAAGGTTCTTCCACAGATCTGCAGGATCTTTTAGTGTGAGATATTTATTTTTCAATCCT
The DNA here is from genome assembly GCF_000816755.2 of Arachis ipaensis. Classification (NCBI taxonomy): domain Eukaryota; kingdom Viridiplantae; phylum Streptophyta; class Magnoliopsida; order Fabales; family Fabaceae; genus Arachis; species Arachis ipaensis. Next base: position 16,033,853 of record NC_029794.2, on the reverse strand, counting down.
TCATCAAGATGATGACAAAAGAATATCATGACTTTGGTTTTATCTTTCTGAGATACATTATTTTCAGCTTTAATGGTATCTCTAAGATCCATTGAATCAAGATCAATTTCGGCATCTAGTATCTATGTTAAGCAGTTGTTTCCAGATATATCAAGAGCATTAAATTCAAGATGGGAGAGTTTTGACATAATAAAAATTTATTACCTGAGTCTTTCTAAATTTTGATCAGAGTCTCATTCTAATAACATGTTGTAAAATAAATAAATGAGGAAGAGGAAATAAATATAAAATAAAGAAGTATAAATAGAAGACTCTAGTATTAATATCCACCAATATTATTATCTTAATATAATAGAGATAATTCATATATATATTCACTAATATTATATGTAGTATTGTGCATAATATATATAAGAGAGAGAGAGGAGTATTTTATTGTTATTATTCTTTGTTTTGTCTCATCTACGCTACCCTATTTATATACTTATAAGAGTCACCATTTTTAAACTTAATTAATTATAATCTTTCTTGATAATCTAAGTAACATTAAAAAATAGAATCGCACACATAAATGAATATCCACCTCATACTTATCACAACACTTTCTATATATAATCGCAGTAACTAATAACTAAAAGAGGTATTTCATCAATACTATTTAATAAATAAAAATAGTGTAAAAAAAGTATACATGTAGCAAAAATAATAAAATAATCATCATCTAAAATCGAAAATACATAATAAAATTTGGTAGATAAATTAATATATAATGTAAAAATCTTATTAAAATCTCACTAATAATACTGGAAATAAATAAGAGTCCACAAGAAAAAATTGTATACATATGCTGGTAGAACAAATAAATCTAGGAAAGTTATAAGAGTAATTTACTTAAATAAATTAGTTGAAGATCAATATTGCCATTGTCCTAAAATTGAATGTATTACAATTTTATTCTCCCAATATTGATATAAATAATAATTTTTGTACAATTTTTTTAGAAAAAATATAAAATCTGCAAAACTACTACAGCTTATGTAGTAAAAATACATGCATGAATCGTTAGTTGAAATCAAGTTTTATGTTGTTAGTATACTAAGAAAAAAAACCTATACTTGTATATCACGATTTATGCCCAAAATTAGGGGTGTTCACCGTCAGATAACGTTTTAATAAATATATATACGGAAAAGTTTTACATTTATGTAAAAATTACATGGATGTTATTCAAGTATTTTTCACTACACGCGTTTTACACTTGTTTTTTAACGTAAATCTTTCTCAACGTAAACTTTGTTCTATTCTCACGTTTTCTTTCTTCTTCTTCTTCTTCTTTTTCTTCTTCTTCTTCAACCTAATTAAATTTGTTCTTCTCCTCTGTTCACGTTTTTCTTCTCTGCATTATGGATCTGGATTGACTTCAACATAATTAGCTTCGTCGTTATTCTTCTTCTTCGTTTTCCTCGTCGATCTGCACTTCTGAATTGAAACAATGAATGAATCAACTTTAAATCAGTTGAATGAGTGCGATTTGGATAATTCTTCTGAAACGCATCAATTTGATGAGGTTTGGATTATTGAATTTTGAATCGAATTCAATGGAATGTAATTGCTAATTTTATTTGAATTGAATTGAATGAACTGAGGTGATCTGTATCTAAATTGAATTGAATTGAATTGATAATATGTATAATGGTTTCATTCATTGTGAGTAACTTTTTGGCTCGGTAAGTACTATAGAGTTGTTTCACCTTGTCCATGTCTTCGGTTTGGTATGCAGAAAGAAGTCTAAAAAAATTAGACGAATATATTCTGTTTTGTTCCCTAAGCACTATATAATTGTTTCACCGTAATTAAGATTTCGGTTCACTATATTTAAGGTTTTGGTTCACCATGCAGACTAGCTGTGTTGTGGATGAAAAATTTTTCCCAAAGGTGGGAATGATTTTCAAGACACTAGAAGAAGCTGGAAAGTTCTACAAATATTATTCCAAACTTGCCAGTTTTTCTACGAAAATAAGGAACATGACTCGGGATAGAGACAAGATTAAGAATCAACTAATTGTATGCACCAGAGAGGGGAGGTGGAAATCTAAGATATCTCCAACTTTGAAGACAAACCCTTCAGCTGGGTTAAATTGTCCGGCCAGAATTTAAGTACACATAATGAAGGATGTTGGTCTTTGGACAATTTTCAAATTTGTTTTGAATCACTCACATCCTTGTTGTCCAGACCAAGCTGAGATTCTCAAACAACACAGGGAGCTTAGCATGTTCGTGCGTCGCACCATCAAAACCCATGAAGAAGCCAGAATCAGACCGAGCAAAACTTACCAATCATTTGTGGCAGCAGCTGACAGCCACCGTGAACTAGGTTTTATAGAAAAAGACGTCAGAAATTACATCACAACGGAAGTACGGAATATTTTTGAAGAAGACGATGCAAAAGAATTTGGGAAGTACCTAGTAAGAATGAAAGAGAAGAACCAAAATTTCTTCTTTGAGCTCAACCTTGAAGGCGATCAATGCATTAAACATGCATTTTGGGCCGATGCAAGAAGCATGGATGCATTTATTTCGGAGACGTGGTTTTATTTGACACCACCTATAACACAAACAGGTATTCGTTTCATTCAAATATATTTTGATGTTCAGTGGATGTATATTTTTCGGTTTACCATGGTCTGCTTGTTATTGATACAGGTACAATTTGGTATTAGGTTCTTTTGTGGGCGTGAATCACCACAGTCAGTCGACACTTCTCGGATGCGCGCTGATGAAAAATGAGGACATCCAATCATTCAAATGGCTATTTAAGTGTTGGCTACATTGCATGGGAGGGAAGGCACCAAAATGTATTCTTATCGATCAATACGCATCGATTCAAAGGGCAATTGAGATGTGCATGCCAACAACAATTCACGGCTGGTGCATCTAGCACATTATGAAGAAGATCCGAAGCAAATTAAACGGCTACAAGGGACACAATGAAACTGAACAAGAGATGAGCCATGTTGTTTAGAACTCGTACACAAAAGAAGCATTTGACAGAAACTGGATTGATTTCCTCAGAAAGTACGGCCTCGGAGGCAACAAGTGGCTTTTAGGTAATTGAGAGTTCAATTCAAATTATTTTCATGATCATATCTTTTTTTCCCAAAGCATGCACTGTTTTCGGTTCACCACACCTTATGGGTTCGGTTTATTTTGTAGAGCTGTACGAGGATCGGCATATATGGATTCCAGTTTACTTGGATCACCACTTTTGGGCCGGGATGAGAAGCACACAAATGAGCGAGAGCATGCATTCATTTTTCAACAAGTTCATCACACGGAAAAGCTCCTTGAGACAATTCATAAAGCAATACGACAATTGCCTAGCAAGCAGAGAGCAAGCAGAGAGAGAATTCAATGCTGCAAAATTTTACACTGTGATACCGTGCGCAACAAAATCAGCAATAGAGGCACAGTTTTAGTATGTATATACCCATGAGAAGTTCAGGGAAGTTCAAGCTCAATTCAGAGGTAAAGTGAACTGTTCACAAGATCAATGCATTCCACCCTAGGTTTCACAACATATGAAGTCATAGAGCAGGTTTCCAACTCCACATTCAACAAGTTTGTCGTCACCTACGACGTAGTATCACGAGATGTAAAGTGCCATTGCTTGCTGTTTGAGTCTATGGGCATATTGTGCCGCCATTCCCTAAGTGTCCTAAGCTTTGAGCGAGTGGATAACGTGCCACCGAAATACATATTGAAACGCTGGAGCAAAAACATAAAGAGGAGGCATACACACATCAAGAGCAGCCAAGATGACCCTCAACTGGAGCCGAGAAGTAAGAGATTTGACGAATTGGTATTTCGGTCGCACAATATATGTGAATTTGCATCCGAGTCTGAAGAGTTTACCGGAATTCTGCACCGAGCATTTGACAAGGTCATGACAGAGATGGAAGAATATCAAGAGAGAAGCAAAGGAAAAAGTTTGTTAACCCACGAAGAAGCGACATTAAGCAATGTGAATGACCTTCAAAGCCCACTACGTGTCAAAACAAGAGGTCGGCCTAAGAACAGACTTGAATCAAACCTGGAAAAAAAGATCTCAAATGCCATGAAGAAAAAGAAAAAGACAGCTCCAAGCGAGGTAAAATTGATTTGATTTTGATTAGTTAAAAATTCAATTGTTCATTTTGCTAATATATAATTAATTATGTCTTTTGTAGTTGAACCTTTTAGACTCCGGATCATCGATTCAGTCAAGCTTCACTCTTTACAATGCACCAGATATGAATTATCCAAGAGAGGATTGTACAAGTTTTAGTTTTTATTAATGTAAATTTTTGTTCACCCTTGAGCAAATTTCGGTTCACCATGGTTATAGTAGGGTTAATTTCTGACTATTGTTAGTCTTTAATGAATAGTCAATTTTTTTGTGAAATTCTATATTGATATATGCATTTTTTTTATTCGTCTAGTGTATTAATTTTTAAGTTGAATAATTAGAATTTTTTTTGAGAAACTGGAATCAGGTGTAGTGCTAGTTACATTTTCTGTGTGATTAATTAAATAAAAATTATTAACAAATCTAAAAGAGTAACATAATTATTTTTAACTTACATTGGTGGAGTTTTAAAACTCTTTTTTGGATGGATTTTAAGGGTTTAGGGTTTTAGGGGTTTAGGGTTTAGTGTTTAGGATTCAGGGTTTAGGGTTCAGGGGTTTAGGGTTCAGGGTTCAGGGTTCAGGATTCAGGGTTCAGGGTTTAGGGTTTAGGGTTTAGGGGTTATGGTTTAGGGTTTTAGGGGTTTAGGGGTTCAGGGTTCATGGTTTAGGGTTTAGGGTTTAGGGTTTTAGGGTTTTAGAGTTTAGGGGTTTAGGATTTATAGGTTCAGGGTTCAGTGTTCAGGGTTCTGTGTTTGGTGTTAAGGGTTTAGGGTTTAGAGATTAGGCTTTAGGGTTCAGGGTTTAGGGGTTCAGTGTGTTTCCAACTTTCGATTCGCCCAGTGTATTAATTTCGGTTCACTGTGTTCAGGGTTCAGGGTTCAGGGTTTAGGGTTAGGGGGTTTAGAGTTTAGGGGTTCAGGGTTCAGGGTTCAGGGTTCAGGTTTCAGGGTTCAGGGTTTAGGGTTTAGGGTTTTAGGGTTTAGGGGTTCATGGTTTAGGGTTTAGGGGTTCAGGGTTTAGGATTTAGGGTTTAGGGTTTTAAGGGTTAGGGTTAGGGTTTTTGGGGTTTAGGGGTTTAGGGTTCATGGTTTAGGGTTTAGGTGAGTTCGTAATGTATTGGTAAATACAGTGATTGCAATCACTGAGAACCTGGAATAAAACAGCAGCCAGACAGTTCCAACAGATATATAAATTAACATCTCAGATGAGTAATCCATCTTGAATCAAATATAAATATTAACATTAACCTTTAGATTAATATTGACATATATACATTTGAAGTTAGCATTTTTTGCTTTTTAAACAAGTTAAACAAAATATTGTTAATTACAACCAGCCAGTCATAGTATATGTTATTTACTATCTAAATCCCCAGATATGAATTTACAATAAGGGCTGGAGAGGGTAGCAGATGGCTTTGGGAGTCTTATTGCTTTAGATTCCCAAATTACTTGGTCTCTGATTTTGTTCATTTCATGCAACAGAATGTGCGGACCATATTGGTACCTGAAGCTATCAATCTCTCCCTACATTTCAATTGAAAGGAATTTGTTACATAAGAAATGAACCCAACTGAAATCAGAAAAGAAAGAAGTTTATAAATTTAGAAAGTACTAACTTGTGTCCAAACTCTATATTTATATCTCTTCCCGCTTTTGATCTTTTGTGGATCAATTATTTCGAGCCATTTCATGACGTATATTCCACAATCATAGCTAAGCAAGAATTGAGTATAATACGATTAATAGTATACAAAATAAAACATATTAAAAATAGCACTATAGAAGAGAAAGATTCTTACTCTGTACGTTGACCATTTAGTAGGATATACTCTGCTTCTACTCCCAGTCCATCCAGCATTAAGGGTTCTGCCCCAGCATAAACCCTCATCTGAGAAATTATTAATCCCTGAAAGGTATGCCAAAATTGAAATAAATAAATCAACAACAATCAACCGGACTTATTTCATGTATTGAATAATTTGAATAATTTACAAGAAAATAACTTACAATAAATTTGTTTAGTTTCTTCCTCGAATCAGGTATATCTTCTGGCAGCTTATTGACAGGGTCAAGCATATAGAATTTCTTTTTGTTGACATCGGCAATCCACAACCACCAGTGCGCTCCATTGCAAATTGGCACAAATAGCTGAAGTTTGGGAAAATAATAAAATATTTCAGTCAAAACAATAGCAAACAAGAGAATTATTGAAGAATTTTTAGAAATTACAACTTACAAATGGATGCGATGCAAGTTTTTTTTTTTGTCAAGAACCTGGCGGTGGTGGGCATAGTGTTCAATATCGAATCGGTAGGCCTTGTTTGTCCTTTTATCAATGTAGGACTCGCCATGTGTTCCGAACATAAAATTCTGCAAAAAGAATATCAGTTAAATCACATCTGCACAGAACCAAATACAATTCATGTGCTGAATAATACTTGAAAAACATTCAATCATCAAGAGAAAAGTTTTCTTCATGCAAAAGAACTCAGCAAAACACATAACAATCACGTGAATCATTATTAACATTCCCACTAAACCGAACAGCAATCAGCAGTGACGAAGAAATTTAGCTTACCACAATATCCAGCGGCACAATGTATATTTATTCCTGATACCGGCGAACTTTTATTTGGTTGAGAATCATGTTGTGTATATTAACCACCTACAGGATGAAAATTTATGAGATATACTATATAACAGTGTTTAGAAAAATCATTAATGTTATTGCAACAGGCAAAGAATTTACCGAGGCATGCACGTGTTCTTTGGGCATTAGAGACAAAATATTCTCTTAACCCCTCGTAAAGTGCCTCATGTTTCAAGATGAATATTGCATCATATTAATTGCTACCATCTCTTGTCTGTTTCACATGTGTCATCCAATGATAACACTTTTCAATCAACTCGTTCGTGATTTTTATCTTTTTCTCCGGGGTTTTGTAAACTTCAGCAGCTGGTAAGGTTGGCTCTGAAGTTGTTGCTTCAGCAAACTTTAATGCTGCCATCACTCCAGCATCTACCACCGCCTCTTCCAGAATTTCAAGCTGTGAAATACTCGGTTGAGAGGGCTGACTTGGTTGAGATGCTGGTGGACTTATCCCAAGGTTAAAGGAAGGCCTTTCATCTTCCCTTTGCTTAGGTTGAGCAGCACTGTAAGATGATAGATATTTAACAAAGATATTAAACAAAAATGATATTAATCATTATAGTGAACCGAAATCCAAACTAATAGTGAACCTAAATCCAAACTTACAGTGAATCGAAATGATATTAAACAAAAATGTTATTAAAGAAAAGCAAGTAACATACCTATTAAATGATGACAAGATTAGAGTTTCTTGTTCTGATTGCCGTTCCACCGAAGGTTCTTGGAATTGTTGCTGTTGTTCTTCATCAAAAACTTCATAGACATAGTCATCTTTAAAAAACTCTTCAATAGCAGAACTCGTAAGAGACATCGTAACACCGTACTTTTCGGGTTCTGGAGGGCAGCTATAAGAAACAGAAGAGAGTCCAAAGACAAGAACACATTGAATTCATTTCTGGTTTCAACTGAACCATAATTAAACCATGTATAAGCAGTAAACATTATCGACATTTATATAAGCAATAAAACTTACACATCAACAGGTGCTTCTTGTTCAGATTGCTGCGCTGTTGGTTCTTCGCAAGGCTGTTGTTGCTATTCCAGAGGTCTGCTGCATTAAACAGTAAACATTTCTATAATTATCCCCAACTATTATCATATTTAACAAAGATATTTAACAGAAATGATATTAATCATTATAGTGAACCGAATTCCAAACTAATAGTGAACCTAAATTCAAACTTATAGTGAACCAAAATTATATTAAACAAAAGTGATATTAAAGAATTTTATGCTTACACATTAACAGATGCTTCTTGTTTTGATTGCTGTGCCACCAGAGGTTCTTGGGATTGTTGCCTTTGTTCTTTGGCAGGGCTGTTGTATTAAACAAAAAACAGTTTAATAACAACCCAGAATTATTATCATATACCATTAAAATTAATAAAAAGAATTTTTATGTGAAACTTACTCTTCATTAGAAACTTCATAGACATAGTCATTCTTGATTAAGTCTTCAATTACAGAACTCGTAAGAGATACCGTAACACCCTGCTTTTCGGGTTCTGGAGGGCAGCTGTAATAAATATAAGAGAGTCCAAAGACAAGAACACATTGAATTCATTTCTAGTTTCAACTGAACTATAATTAAACCATGTATAAGCAGTAAACATTGAACAAGATTCATGTGGTGAATAAATATTTATTAACTTACTCATTATTAGAAGTTTGTTGTGTTTTATTTTGTGGAGAGACATAAATGAAGTCATCTCTAATCAACTCTTCCTGAACAGAACTTGGAAGAGAAAATGCAAGAGGAGGTCTAAGGAATGTAAACAAGGATAAAGTTAATATTGAATAATTAGAATTTGTTTTGCAAAATAGGAATTTGCACATTGAAAAACTCACACTTCCAAAGGTTGAGAACGAGTTTCTTATCAAAACTCAACGATTTGTAGCTCAGAATTAGGTGTAGCTCTAGTGACATTTAAACACATTTTCCTTGTGATTAATTAAACAAAAATTATTACCTAAATCTAAAAGAGTAACATAAATATTTTTAACTTACACTAGTGGAATTTTAGAAGTCTTTCTTGGGAAGATTTTCTTTTTTCTAAAATATTTTACCGGGCTTTTCGGGGTATTTTTCCTAAAAAAAAGATAACAAATTAAAATTAGAAACCAAGATTAAAAGCAGAGGTCTAGAAACACATTAAATTTATTTTTGGACAACCATTGAACCGAAAGTACAATATGCAGTGAACCAATTTACCTGGTATTTCTCGCGGCATTTACAGAAGGTGTAGACTTCCTTGAGTCTATAAGAGTTGCTCGCTATCCAGATCTACAGTCGGCACTCTAAGCAAGATAAATAAATATTAGTAATTGAATCTAGAGGAATTAGAAAAGGTTGTAGCAAAAGTAAGCAAAGAAAGAAAAAGAACTCGGGAATAATAAACTGAATCTTACGTCTGAGAGAATTCATTTTGTGCCTTTGGAGAGTTAAACTGATCCGGAGCAATGTTTGCTGACTGAGCTCCATCATTTCTTTTCTTTGATCTCTTTTCTCTTATCGTCTTCAATGCTTGTTTTCTTCTTTCCGCAGCATTGTCTTTTGCTTGTTCAGTTCTGAAAGTTCATAAAATAAGTATCAAGAAACCTAAAACGTAAGTATCAATAAAAGAAAATATGATTCGAGAAACTTACTCCTTGTCAGATTGGGCTTGTGTTTTTGCCACCCTTTGCGGTTGTTTTCTTTTTATTACGGGTGTTTTCTCGATTTTATTTTCTCTGGAATACAGACAAACACATTGAATTCATACCGGAGACAAGACACTAACAATGAAGTCAACCAAACTGACAGACGCCACCGAACCGAACTAAATTAAAGTGCTAAAACGTATATTAGAAGCTCACCGAACCGAAATTAATTCATTTGCTGAACAAAACGTGATACATATGCAATCAACAAAATGTCTCATAGAAATTACGCAATACTTACTGGCTTTCAAATTCACTTGTGCTCTTTGAATCTATCGGCACAGACTTTGTTTTTTTTGGTTTATTTTTTAACCACCTTCGGTGGTTGTTTTCTTTTCTTCGTTCCGGTTTTTTTATTTCTTCTTCTCTGCAATACATAAGAACAAGGGCATAAGAACAAATTTAAGCAAATACAAGTTAAACGAAATCAATATGAAAATTAAACTTACTAGCTTTCGGATTCAGATTCGGAAAATCTTTCCTCTTCCAAAGAAGAATCCATCTCGACAATTTTCTTTTTTATTTTCTTTCCTTTTTCTTTCTTGTCGAAGTTACTTGTCTTTGTTTTTCTTTCTTTTTTTCCTTTCTGTACAGAAGTCCCTAAAACAGAAACAAGGACTCAATTATTTAATCATCAAGAAAACACATTAACAATCCGGTGAACCAAATGAAGCAATCCAACCGAACCGAAAAATATTTATATGGTGAATAGTACATGACAACTATTTAATCATCAGGAAAACTGTTTCTTAATGCAGAAACATTCAAATGAAAAAACTAACAATTGCAAGTAGGACAAATAAATTAATTATAACCTAAAACAGAAGTTTATTTAGTTAGTAGAGTATTTTAAAAGCATTTGAAACCAAATTTTAGGGGAAATTTTAGTAGAGTATTTACCAATGGTTCTGTTGCTTCGCTAGAAATCCGTTCAAGCATCATTTGCTTTGTCCAATGGGCCACCCACGGTACTAGGAGAGCATCAAGTGCAAATGGGCGGGGGAGCTTGGTTTCGTGGAAGTATATCAACACAAAAATACAGCTATCAACAAACTGTTTCCTCCCCTTTCTCTTGTTTTCAACTCCTTTCATCAAGAAGTTGAGCACATGCTTTGCCCAATCCCATTCCCGAATATTGTCCACATGAAAGATCAGTGGCTTATGGATTAGAGAGGCCACACTTACTGTTGTGGGGAGCAAGAAGCACTTTTGTATGAAGATAACAAAAGTCCTCTTGAATTTTTTCCAATTTTCCTCCCCTTCTACGCTCATATCTAGCACATTCCTTGTCTGGTGGATTAAGATTGTTGTAATCAACCTTATCAGGAAAACAATTTTCTACAATATTTTAATAGCAAAAATCAATAAAAAATGCTCAGTTTAATTTTCTGGACACCAATGAACCAAAAATAAGCAATAAGTAGAAAGTGTATTACCTCCGTTGGTTATGCCCAGGGCAGCTGCTACTTTTCGAGGAGTTATGTATATTTTTTTCTGGAGAGTTTTCAAGCATCCTTTCTCTTCATTAAAGCGATCAAGCAATTCTTTCAACAGGGTATTAGAGACATTCATTTCTGGGACATTTTCCAGGGCACCAAATCTCATTTCTTCCACTATATCTTTCTTTTCTTGACTCATATCCATGTACACTGTTGCTATTGACTTTGTTTGGCATCTGCAATAATGAGTTTTCTGCAAGTTTTGAAACAGAATGTTAGGATATATTTATAATACAAAATAGATATTATTCGAATTAAAGCGGATAAATATATTTAATCTGCTTACGTTATAGTGCGGTTTCTCCTTCATTGTTGCCATTGTCTTGTTCTGTTTTACTATAATGAAAAATTTTGGTCAATACTTTACTCAATACATCAACAAGTACAAGCATGTATATCTTAATCAAGTCAATTAAAATGCCATAGGCCACCGAACCGAACAACATTCACTTGGTGAACCAAAATAAAAAAGGTCACCGAACCGAACAATGTTCATGTGGTGAACTAAAATCACAAAGGCCACCGAACCGAATAACGTTCATGTGGTTAATAAATGGTGATCAACTTTCAATCAACAAGAATAGTATTCCTCCATGCAAAAGAAGTACTGAAGATAGTAACAACCAATTTCAAAACTCTAGTTAAACTATCCACACCGATAAGAACAAGCACGTATATCTTAATCAAATCAACATCTTCCAAAAGAAAAGTTTTTCAAATTTCATGAATTAGGTATTCTTTCAAAATGAAATTTGCAAATTGGCTTCTTTAAAAACTCTTACTGAAATTTATCCAATATAATGAGACAATTTTACAGTAGTATGGCTTATCAAAGTGAAAGAGTTGTCTCTAATGTCAATTGTCCTAAACAAAATTTACATTTGGACAATACACTATTTGCTTCTCAAAGGGATCCAAACTGAAGATTCTTACTAGCATTATATAGGACAGCCTTAACGAAACTCATTCATGCACAAAATCAAACATTATAAATAATGAAACAGCTAGGAAATGATTTGATGCATGCTATCAGAAAAGGAACCCACCGAACCGAACATCATTCACTTGGTGAACCAAAATTACAAAAGCCACCGAACCGAACAAATCTCAAAGCCTTAGTTATACTATCCACTGAATTGAATGAAAATAACAACAAATTTCATTCCAAGGCCTAGTTATACTGTAAAAATGCATTCATAATAGTTCCAGCTACTAAACGAAGCAAATCAATCTAGTAAACCTAAAATGCAAGTAGGAGAAGTGCGACATTGCAAGTTTTCAAATGAACAGTAGTTTTCTTATACCTTTGGTAGTCTCTGTTGCAGTTTTCATTCGTTTCTGGTTGTTACTTGCGAAATCTTCTCCTGATTCCTTTCCAGTAGTGGTTTTCGCAAAGAACGTGATTGATGTTTGAGTGATGTTGAGAGAGATTCGAAGAGAATGAGTCATTTTGTGTATTGGTTTCGTGTTGAAGAAGATGTAACGTTTTTTCATAATGAAGCACGAATGAAAAAGGAGGGGTTTCGTTTGTCTCTAGCGCATGTTTTCACTCGCCATTTAATGTGCCTGATTCTATTTGGACTTGGGCCAACTTTGTTACATGGTTATATGGATGTGTAGCAGCCCTAATCCCAACGACTAGGCTAGTGTTTGTTTTAATGAACTCCTTTTTTTTTATATTTTTCAATAATAAAATCATTAAAATGATAGATGAAATATTTTTTTAAATTGATCGAATTTTATTTAAATAAATAAAACGTTTTTTTTTTTGTCATTAGAAAAATTACACTACTATATAATGGAACAATATTACTCTTTGAGAATCTAGTTTTGTTGAATAAGGGCATAAGGCTAATAATGTTGGATTGAAAAAAGTAAGAATCTGAGGTGGAAGTGATTCTATTTGGATAAAGATAAATACACTAATTCTTTTTGTTTATTATCTGTCCATGGCTGCTTGATTTGATAAATTTTTTGGAGATAAATAAAAAAAAAATATGTATTTATATTTGTATTTATAATTTTTAAAAATTAGAA
>NC_029794.2:16015929-16020568 GCF_000816755.2 Arachis ipaensis | reverse complement strand
GTTAGTGCTATCTTTCTTTGTTTTTTATGTACGTTCTGATTTTTTTCCCCTCCATTTTTAATTGTGTTAAAAAGATTTTCTTTTAAAAAATTAAATAAATAAAAGGGTTTGTTTTATCTGAACTAATTCAAGTAGTCTTTTATTTTGTCGTAATTCCTTATTATTTGACAGGGATAGGCCACAACCAATCAACCATAGATATCTCTAACAATAAGTTATAACGTTATATTAATGGATTCCTATTTTTGGACTGACGGCGTCATTAAGAAGGAATGTAAAAATGGAAGGAAGGTTACACCTAAAAAAAGATAAAATAAAAGAAGGGACCCAGTTTAGGATAATATCCTGTGCACATAAATAGTTGGATTAACCCATGAGTAGCCTACATGCGATTTTGGGTAGGGGTGTACTCGGATCGAATCGGATTGGATATGACCGAAAATTTGATTCAATTTGAACAATTTTTATCGGATCGAATCGGATATGATATCCGCGCTTTTTAGTGTCGGATCGGATTGGATATTAGATATATCCGCATAATTGAATCTTCTCTTTTTAATCATATTTCTATGTAAAAAATTCAATAAAAATATTTCTTTCACACTTTTAAACTTATTTATTCCTAAAATATTTTAAATTAAATTCTTTCTAAATAACAAAAATAAAATAATACAATATATGAATAATAATTACTAACTAAAATATACAAACAAATAAATATAATACTAAACATTCTAACAAACACTTCTAATAATAACTAATAAGTAAAGATAACAAGTACTAAAATACTAAATGTCTCATTTAAAATAAAACAGAAACATTATAACACATTTTTATTTTTTTTAATTATTATTATGCGAATCTGCGGATTCGCGGATCGGATACACAGATGTAGAGCAGATATCCGCAATCCGATCCGCAAAGGGTGCGAATCGAATCCGATCCGATTCGATCAATTTGCAGATCAGATCGTATCTGTAAGTTTTGGATCGGAACGAATATTTACGGCGAATTTGCGGATATGATCCGATCTATAAATCCTCTAATTTTAGGCATAAATTATGGTATATAGAAGTGTGATTTTTTTCTTTATTTACTAAAAGCATAAAACTTGATTTCAACCCACGATTCATGCATGTATTTTTTCTTTATAAGTAGTGGTGATTTTACAGGTTTTATATATATTTTTTAAATTTGTACAAATATCACGATTTATATAAATATTAGAAAGACAAAATTATATTGCATTCAGTTTTAGGATAATCTAAAAGTATTGATCTTCAATTAGTTTATTTAAGTAAATTACTCAAGTTATAATATCTAACATTTAGAAATTAATTTTATCTTTAGTATTTTATTAAAATGTTAACTAATTTTACAATTCTTAAATTTTATTTCCCACATAAATTCTAAACATAACAAATAATAAAACATTACCATAATAAATTATCATTATTAAATATTTTTTTAGGTAGAGAAATAAAAATATTCTTAATTTCTTATAGACACATTTATAAACTAGGTTTCAAATAAAAAAGAAAACTATTAATTTCAGATTTCTCAATTAATACTACACAAATAATTAGAAATGAATAATTTGAACAAATAAGTTAAGAAATAAATTGTGATTTTCAATTTCTACACATTACCTATTAATTATTTTTACTATTTATTTAGTTAACAATCTCTTTCGGTTCACAATTGTCAAACCATAATTATTCTACTAATGACATATTTTTTTGATGAATTAATACTAATTACATATTGATTTGTTTTATTTTATTTTGCCTACAAAAAGAGTTATTTGTTTAATTTTAAAAATACTTTACTCTAAAATAAATCGAGATTTAACTTTTTTATAATTACACAAGAGTATCTAAGTCAAAGGGGAGGGAATACTCATGAGAAAATTAATTTATTTTTATCAGTATTTTTTTAAAATAGAAAAATGAGATTCGAACCTAAAATATTTTAGTGAAAAAAAAATTATATTATTTAAATTATTTTATAGTTCATATTTCATGCATGTTTATCTACTTCACGTGGTATTGGAATGTGATATTGGCATAGATGCGGAGCTTTGAACAATCAGTTAGTAGAAAATGCATCTTTTTAACTTTTTTTAATAATTAGAAGAGTAAAGTGTGATCTTTTATTATTAATTTTATAAGTAGAATTAAAAATAAATATAAAAAAATCACATTTTATACTCTCAATTCTTTTTAACAATTGAGAGGATTCATTCCCTCAATTAGTACATTACTACAAAACAGTATTTTGACGACGGTTTTTTTTTTTAATGCTTGGGTGGTTTTAACTGTCACTAAATGATTTTGCGACGGCTAAAAAAAATTGTCACAGATTTGAGCGTCACCAGTTAGCATAGTGATGGTTTTGGATCACCATTGGTAAAGAGTGTCGCTAAATTGTTTGTGACGGCTTTTAAAGTATAAAACCGTCACTAATTTGTAACACATGTAAAAGTGTTTTTTATACTATATTTCGCGACGTTTTGAAACTGTCATTAAATTATTAAATCATGTGACAGTTTTTAGGCATATTTAGTGACTATTTTAACCGTCACTAAGTTAGTAGTTCTTATGACAATTTTTAGACATATTTAGTGACTATTTAAATTGTCATAATATTTTTAGTGACAGTTTTTTCGATTAAAATGTTACTAAGTTATTTATTCCTGTGACAGTTTTTTCCTGTATTTAGTGACTGTTTTAAACTGTCATAATCTCTCCAACATCAAATTTCTATTATCAAAAGTTGAATTCTCCGTAAATAACATTGTTTTTCAACAAATCCAAATTGAATCCCACAAGTTTTACAAAAATAGCAACAATATATTTCAAAAGTCAAATTCTACAAATTTTAATTACATAGTCATAATCCATATGTAAATTTAAAAAATCCCAACTTAATCCAAACTTGTAAACCTAACAATGCATCTTCAGCTCCTCTATCCGTGCAGTTCGAACCTCTGGATCAGTCAGGACACCAGAAATCATTCGTTGTTTACGCGCTTGCACCACCTCCATTCTCTCCTCAACTAACCCATGCAATGTGATACATAAGAGCAAGTAAGCCACTCAGGTCAGTCAGTTGAAACTAATGGGTCAACCTTAACTGATGGCTTTGCTGCCAAACTCTATGCTAGTTCATTACTAGATTACTTTAACTCACTAAATCAATTTAAATATAAAATAATTTTTTCCCTAAGATTACTTTAACCTACTAAATAATTTTTTCCTCAACTGTCTCCTCAACTAATTGTTCTTCTACGGCCGAATTCCACCATGGGTCCTATTCAATTACAAAATTATTTTTCCCCAAGATTACTATAAAATAATTACATTCTTAATATCGATTATAATAAATAGCAATAAAAATCATATATCCATTGGATTGATTGTTCATACAAATAAAATCCCATTGCAACTACAATCTAAACCCAGTATACATGCTCAATTAGCTACTCCCATATAAGATTGATCGCTCCACATTCATTGGGTGATTTAGTCTGCTAAATCTAAAATATATACTAAAACAGAACAATTAATGGACTATAAAATTGTGTGCAAATAGATGCCCTATCTGAATGGCATCTTAATACTTTGTTATCTAAAATCTGGTTTTATACCTGAAGCTAGACAAAGACTCATTAGGCAACAGAAGTAGATTTTCACGTACCATGAGAAAAGCATTTGAAGAAGCTGTTAGATTTATACCCACTCCACCAGCTTTTAGTGACATCAACAACACCACCTGATACAATAAATAGGAACAAACCGTTCAAAAAGAGAAAAAAGAACAATGCATTTAACCACTTCATTATATTGTTCAAGTCACAGGAAAAAGCAAAAAATAGGTCGAGACCAGTGTTTCATCATCTTCTGAGAATTGTTTGATCACTTTCTCCCGCTGCTGCTGATTTAAAGTTCTATCAAGACGAACAAATGTAATGTTATTCCTGAAAATATAAGAAATCATAAATAAACCTCTCTACCATTTTTCATTACTTAATTGTGTCAAAATAATAGAAAGATAAATACCCTCCATAATGGGATAAAATTAAGCATGATACGTAAAGGAACAGAAGTATGACATTAGATCACAACAATAATCAAAGCTGACATCAGCTTAAAATTAACTACAACACATCATAAAGAAATAACATGCTTAGACTTCGTGAATAGCTCTTTAGAAGCATTTGACTCAGATTGTGGCACAAGAATGCCATCTTTCTTAAAATATGATTAAACCAGCGACAAATTTTACCGTGTAAAGAGAATCTGCAAAAAGTCTAGAACTATTACCTTGCATGACTCTATCCAGTTCTTCTCAATATCAATCTGAAACCGACTATCAGTAGGAGTAGTAATAAGATTCTGTCAATTAACTGTTTTTCTGTAAAAGTAACAGTTTTGTAAGGAGAATGCATTATAAGATACATTTGAAATAATTGCAATAAAATTACTGATATTTTAGTGAGAATAAAGAGGTGTTCTATATATACTTCTATCTATCTATCACAAATTCAGGGGGAGTTCAGCCAGGGAAGATGTAGCTAATGACTAATAATTATATTTGGCAAATTCATCCCTAAACTAAATCATAATTTTATATTTTA
>NC_029794.2:16014623-16015684 GCF_000816755.2 Arachis ipaensis | reverse complement strand
ATTTTGAGAGAAAAATTAACATAAAAATAAAAGAAAAAAAAATAATAGATAATTTTTTAAAAAAATTAATTTTAATAAAAATGACAACAATAAAACAAAATAAAATAGTAATAGAAAAAATATAATATTTAAAATATTAATTCAAACTATTAAAAGATTAAATAAGTAATTTATCCATTATATTTAGGGTTTAGTAGTTCTTTTGCCTAAGAACTAAGTATTTGGAAATTGGAATATGTAGTTTCTAATCTTGTGTTTTTTTGCCGTCGTAGTGGTGGTATGATAAGAAGTAAATATCGATTTTGTTAGGTAGAGCATGATTTTTGTAAACAATGTGAATAATAGGTTTTAGAATTGACTCAATAAAGTAAAAAAATACTCTACCTCTAAATTACCTCCTAAACCTTAATATTAGGATAACTATCTGCACACATAGTGAATTAAACATATAGTCATTATTAATTGTGCATGAGTAAATCGAATCAAAAGAAATAACCATCCAATTAAAAATAATGAACATAATCATTTGCATATCTATTGAATTGAACCGGAGGTGGAGCCACATAGTGGCAAAGAGAGGCAATGGCCCCTCCTAATTTTAATTTTTTACATGTAAATTATATATAAATTTCAGTTTAGCCCCTTTAAATTTTTATTTTAATCTTATTTTATAATGTAAATATTTTTTGTCTCCCTCTAATATTTCATCTAGCTCCACCCCTGAATTTAACATTCGACATATCCATTATTCACATTGTTTAGTATTCTCATTGTCTACCTATATTTTTTCTAATAATAATAACAATAATAGTAATAATAATAATAATAAACTATAGCAAATATTATCAAAATGATACTCATTATAATTTGAGAAAACTCATGGTAAGTTGGGTTTTGTACTTTGTACGTAAATTCTTTTTATTTTTGAAAAAAAAAAACAGCAAAGTAAACAACTTCATGCTATAAAATAAAATAAAATTAGTTTAATAGTTTTCGATTTTCCTTTATTTTTGACATATAAAATTATATATTAAAGTTTTTTATTTTAAAAATACCCTTAC
>NC_029794.2:16011666-16014594 GCF_000816755.2 Arachis ipaensis | reverse complement strand
ATAAATATTTCCAAACTAATTCTCAACACAATTTTTAGAATAATTTACATAGATAAATTGTGAGAAAAAAAATTATACTGATGTCTTAAACTAAATTTAGTTACATGCATGTCTCATTTAACTTTCTATATAAATCGAATAAAATAAATTTGATTTATTATATATATGCTGTATCAGTAGTAAATCGAAACAACTTGATTCGATTTACTACTAATACAGATTATTGACATTACTTATTTTTTAAGTTAATGATTTAACTTTAAAAATAATTGTCAACAAGAAAATATCCTATTTAAATTCAAATAAAATATTAAAAATTAAAATGAATAAAAATAAAATAAAATTTATATTTTAATTCAAATGCTAGAAAATATATATTTTAACAAACTTATGAATTTAAAACAGAACAATAAACGATTTATAAAAAATCATTAAAAATTATCATTTGACTTATTAGCATCTAAAAAATTATTATTGAGACTTTTGATGTTAAAAAGTTAATATAAAGTATAGTCTTTCAAGATAACATATGAGTTAAAACTTGAATTTTTTAGAATTAGAAATAACAGATAGTTATACAATATAAAATGACAAACTATATTTATATAATATGTATTGAATTGAAATAATTAAAATATTATATCAATTAAATTATCATTTGATTTGTGAAATTAAATGTAAAACTTATGTTTTGATGATATTATGCTCTGAAAAATTTAAATTTGAGTTAGAAGTACCGTCATCAAAGCATTTGGTCTACACTTAATTTCATAAATTAAATGATAATTTAATTAATATAATATTTTAATTATTTCAATTAATTATGTATTATATAAATATAGTTGGTCTTTTTATATTGTATAATTATCTATGATTTCTGACTCTTAAAAAATCTAAGTTTTAACTCGTATGCCACCTCAGACTATACAAGTATACATTATATTAACTTTTTTCAACACAATTTTTAGAATAATTTACATAGATAAATTGTGAGAAAAAAAATTATACTGATGTCTTAAACTAAATTTAGTTACATGCATGTCTCATTTAACTTTCTATATAAATCGAATAAAATAAATTTGATTTATTATATATATGCTGTATCAGTAGTAAATCGAAACAACTTGATTCGATTTACTACTAATACAGATTATTGACATTACTTATTTTTTAAGTTAATGATTTAACTTTAAAAATAATTGTCAACAAGAAAATATCCTATTTAAATTCAAATAAAATATTAAAAATTAAAATGAATAAAAATAAAATAAAATTTATATTTTAATTCAAATGCTAGAAAATATATATTTTAACAAACTTATGAATTTAAAACAGAACAATAAACGATTTATAAAAAATCATTAAAAATTATCATTTGACTTATTAGCATCTAAAAAATTATTATTGAGACTTTTGATGTTAAAAAGTTAATATAAAGTATAGTCTTTCAAGATAACATATGAGTTAAAACTTGAATTTTTTAGAATTAGAAATAACAGATAGTTATACAATATAAAATGACAAACTATATTTATATAATATGTATTGAATTGAAATAATTAAAATATTATATCAATTAAATTATCATTTGATTTGTGAAATTAAATGTAAAACTTATGTTTTGATGATATTATGCTCTGAAAAATTTAAATTTGAGTTAGAAGTACCGTCATCAAAGCATTTGGTCTACACTTAATTTCATAAATTAAATGATAATTTAATTAATATAATATTTTAATTATTTCAATTAATTATGTATTATATAAATATAGTTGGTCTTTTTATATTGTATAATTATCTATGATTTCTGACTCTTAAAAAATCTAAGTTTTAACTCGTATGCCACCTCAGACTATACAAGTATACATTATATTAACTTTTTCAACATTAAAACACAACAATCAATTGACTTTTTTTCTATACTCTAGGAAAAAGCTTTTCTTTAATAGCGGTCATAGGAGAATTCAGAAAGATCTGATCGCAAATCATCAGCCCGTTCTTTAATAAGTATCTCCATATTCTGTTTAGGGGGATTAAGTTCAACAATGAGTTTTAGTCAATGGTTTGAAAAAAAAATGAAATGAATGATTTAGCTCCCCAATGACTTCATGGGTGGATCCCGAATCCCGGAGATATCCAAATATGTCGTGACAAAGAAATTCGCATTTTCTATTAATTTGTCCCAGAGTTGGACCTAGTTGGATTCTGAATTATCCGTCGATACGCTGTTTCCAAGGACTAGAAAAATCGAAATAGCGAAATTCTTGGGTCATTTCAATGGGTTCAGAAACCACACGTTTCTCTGGATCATCATAGCGTACTTCTACATATAGAGTGAATAGATCTGCTATCTTTTGAGATCTCTCTTCTGATTCAAAATCGTGGTGTAACGTGTATCCTCCATATTCCGTAATGCGTATTTTATATCTTTCATTTTTCCAAACATGCCAATATTAGCATTAATGGTACGTAAATATAACTCATTATTCAAATATGAATGGAATCAAAAATGTAGTATGTACAAACAAAGGTATTTGATTATTGGTGAAAAATCAATATACTTCTAATGTCTAATTGAAATCTCGCTTTTTACATATCTATCATTATTTTGGACCCTATTCACTTCTTTGGATTTTTATTGAATCGAGAAATAGGTTTGATTGTCCATCTTTTTGATTTTGCGGAGACCTGTGATTTTGGTAAACAGTCGTCCAGGCCTGGTCATTGCGACCTCCTTTGTGAGGGGGCACCCCTTCTCCCAAAGTTACGGGATTATTTTGTCGAGTTCCTTAGTTATTGGCAAGAACATATTGAATCTATCGTTTGGGCTCATAATAAATTAAAAATTGCTCCTGCTACTCAGCCTAGAATACAATATTCTAATATAAAATATTTTAGAATTATGTATTTTTTTTTTCCTAATTTGAT
>NC_029794.2:16009109-16011517 GCF_000816755.2 Arachis ipaensis | reverse complement strand
CGAGTGTGATATATATCTGCCTCACTCAGTGCTCGTCACACCAAGCCGTAAAAATTAAAGTCGTTGCAAGGAAAAACTGTTGCTGCCTGGTTCCTGCTACGATATTCTGGAAAGCAAAACAAGCTATGGAGAAACAATTCTATTGCATGTAATACTAATACTCTTATTACTAATTTACTATCGGTTTCGACGCAATAAATAATGGGAATTTTCTACTTTCTTTGTTTTTATTTTGTTTAAATATTAAATAATGTCACTCACATTCAATCACTTTTATTAGGAAAAAAAAAATCGATTTTCTAATTTCTTATCTTCCCTCTTAAAAAAAATTAATAAAAGTTTATAATTTAAGAAACACTAATAGACATATAGAAAGGACAAAATTTACAACCCAAAAAATATCAATAATTTTAGACAATTAAATTTTTTGTCTAACCAAACAACCAAATTGTAATATATACTCGCTTTTTTCTTTATTCGTTTTCTTCCTTTTTTTTTTTTCCTTTTTCATTCTTCATTTATTTGTAAAAAATTTATGAAAGAGAAGGATAAAGAAAACAAAACACTAACAATGACCAAGAAAAAAATAAAACACCAAAAATGATCACTAAGAAGAAGAAAGACAAGTTCAAAGGCTAGCATAATATTGTTTTTGTTCAGTCTTTTTAGTTATTAACCTAATTTTTTTAGTTTAATAATTTAATAATATATTTTTAATTTGTACTTTTAAATATTTTTAGTTAATTCTTAACTAAAATAATAAATTTTGCTGGTTCTGTAGCATTTTTTGAAGAAGAAAAATGACACCAAAATTTATTAGAACACATAAATGAAATAAAAATGACATCAGAATTCGTTATACAAAACAGCGAAATTTTATTAGGATGAACACATAATTTGAATTGATCTCCACTTTTATCCCCACACTTTTAAACATGCTGGTTCATTATTGATAAAAAAATAAATTTTACTAGTCTGATAGCATTTTTAGACGAAAAAGAATGACACTAAAATTTATTAGATTAAACACAGAAATAAAATACAAATGACATCATGATTTGTTAATAAAACGCTAAAATTTTATTACAATATACAAAATTTGAATTGATCTTCATGCCACATTATAAGGCAATTTGTTATTTAGGATATAGGAGTATACGATTCAACTTTAAAATAAATTTATTTAGATAAAATCCTCCATTTGAAATAAAACATAAGATATAGAAAAAAATTTATATAACAGAATATGAAAAACAAGAACATGTTGAGAGAAAGAAAAAGGAGATAGAATATGAAAAAAAAGAAGTAGAAAAAAATGATATGTTGGAAAAAAATTGTGTCACATGTAAAAAATTTTGGTATTATTTTTAAGAAATTTTAGTGCTATTTTTGTTTCTGATAACTTCTAACTAGTTAAGAAATTTCTTGTGACACCGTTAAAAAATTTCGATGTCAAAATTCAAAAATTTTCTATGTCAAGCTTAAAAAATTTTAGTGTTATTTTTTTGATAAATTCTGCATAATTCAAAATTTATCTCTTCTTTTTTTTCATCATCATCATTTTCTTTTTATTTTACTTCTCATGATTTTTTGTTTTCACCTTCTTAAGAATAAAAAAAAAAGAAAAAACCAAACCAAAAAAAAGAAATAAAAATACTACAATAACACCTAAAGGAGGAAGAAGAGAGACATAATAAAAAAAAAGTTTAATTACTCTATTGGTTCCTATAGTTTCGTGAAATTTTTAATTAGGTCCTTATACTTTTTTTCTTTTTATTTGGGTCCCTGCACTAAATTTTTTTTCAATTAAGTCTCTCTTAGTAGTAATTGGCTTAATTTTATAGGAACCCAACTAAAAAAAAGAATTAGTATATGGACCTAAATAAAAGGAAAAAAAAGTGTAGAGACACAATTAAAAAAAATTTGGTGCAAGGACTCAATTAAAAGGAAAAAAAAAGTATAAGAACCTAATTAAAAATTTCGCAAAACTATAGGGACCAACAGAGTATTTAAACTTAAAAAAATACAACATAAAACAATGACGAGGAAGATATAAAACACGCAAAAAAAAGAAAAAACACAAAAATTCTTAATTTACGCGTATTTTATATAAGTAATTTTTGTCAGATTAAAATCAATTTAATTGAACTTGATTGATAAAAAATACTTAAATATATAGTGAATTTCAATAATCACATCAAAACTCTAAACTTCAAATTTAAGAAAAAAATATTG
Source organism: Arachis ipaensis (assembly GCF_000816755.2). Classification (NCBI taxonomy): domain Eukaryota; kingdom Viridiplantae; phylum Streptophyta; class Magnoliopsida; order Fabales; family Fabaceae; genus Arachis; species Arachis ipaensis. The sequence goes on along the minus strand of NC_029794.2, from coordinate 16,009,282 downwards.
AAAGTATCTTCACAATTTTTTTAAATGATATTGTCAAATGGAGTCTCGTGTATATTCTTTAAATAAAATAAAAAAATTGTTAACTTGTGCTCCGCAGACATTGATTAAATATACCAATAAAAAGTATTTTATAAAAATTATTGCAAAAATTAATTTTTCTTACATTTTGAATG
>NC_029794.2:15985367-16007989 GCF_000816755.2 Arachis ipaensis | reverse complement strand
ACAAATTTACTTTTTTCAAAAAAAAAAAAAATAGAATTCATTCTCGAAAATGATTAAATGACCATTACATCGGAAATGGCAGGACCTTACAAGGCTACAAGAGATTTCTTAAAGGATGAAATAAAAAAAAAGTGAAAAAAAGAGGACTATTAATCAATGCACTCAATTAATACAACTAGGCTGAAACTACTACTAGCAATAAATGAAAATATTTGAGAAAAAAGGGAAAAACTTAAGACATGGGGTGGTTAGTCCACCAGCAGGGTGTGTGAGTATGGTTCATAAGAGTCTTAAATGTCACACATTGACAAGAAACCAAACATGCACATGCCACCCTTTTACTTACACATTTGTAACATCAGAAGGGAGCAGCACTATTCTCCAACCACTACTCAGTGTTTTCATCAATCATCATACATACGCCGCCACTTTGGCTACTATGCACGTCTTCACAAGCAATTGTAGAAGCACTTCTTGTTGCCCTATCATCATCATCAAAATCATCATCATCCTCGTCAGAGTTTTGGACACCATTTTGAACGTTCATCATGGCCATGGGAATAATAATGCTGTGGTGGTGGTGGTTGTTGTTCTTGTTGTTGCCAACTATTGGAAGTGGCTCTGTCAGGGACTTACCGTCCCGAGGAGGTGAAAACACCACCGGCAGGTAGTGCTCCATCTCGCATGGGAACTTTGAGTTCTTGAAATGCTCTTTCAAAGCTTCCAAACCCTTTATACATATATAAAAAATAAATGTACTTGCATAACGAGTTAAATACTATTCTTGTATTCATATAGATTAATGCTATACTACAATGGATTTAATTAGAAACACGAAAAACGCTTTTTCATTCTGCAATTATTATTGACTTTAACTGCTATCAAAAAATAAAATTACAGATACATTTTCGACTTATCACAATTAAATACTATAGTTTGTCACTTTGTCCTTTCTATTTTACTTTAGATTGATGTAGTTGAATTGTCAATTTTTCATGTATTACACCAGCATCTGGAACTTACCATGAGTAACCGGGAGTTACGGAATTAAATTACTAACAAAGACTAAAGGCCCTTTGCGAGTTTCAAAAGTAATTTGTTTGAATTTTTAACTTATGAAAAGTAGTAGTATTAATGTCTGGTGCAATTTTCAAAACTAAATTACGGCTTTCTAAGAAGCTATTTAAGAACTTATAGAGAAGTTAAAAAAAATGACTTCTCTCACAATACTACTATTTTTTACTATATTTCTATAAAATAAGTACTTTTAGAACTAAAATTCCGAACATAAAATGACTTATTTATAAGCTACTTTTAATATAACTATTTATTATTTAAGCTATTTTTTTAAAAGGAGCTTAATTAAGTTGTTTATCCAAACTGGACCTAATTTGAAATCCACTTATAATAGTATATCTAAAAGATTACATCAAATAAAAGAGAATAAATAGAGTATTATTTGTGTCATTAATAGTTCATGTGTATAGACAGATTGATTAATTAGTGGAAATAATGAAACTCTCAAGTATTATTAATAATGAAATACCTGGACTCTTGCATATGTAACTTCGCAAATTTTCCTGGAATTGAATACCTCCCAATGTTGCAGGTGGAACGCCTTATATAGCCGCAGAGTGGCTTCGGGAGATGTCATGTTCACAAACCCATACCCCACATTGCACTTGTTGCTGTGACAACATTTACTACAACATTAATGCATTATTGGAAATAATAGTCTTTGGTACACAGCAATGTAATTAGAAATTGCCACAAATTATGCTAATTGTAATAGTAATTGAAATTAGAGGATATAACAAAAACTCCGACAATTTCTAATAGTATTTTTTGCACTTTGACCAGTAAATAAGAGTGAAATAGTATTTGTACAGTGCAAACACGTAAATCGATGGAACATTAGGAGGAAAAAAATAAAAATAAAAAAAAAAGAGAAAGCATGTATGACGATGAGAATTACTTGAAATCAATTGGAAGGTACACAAAATCGTAGGAAGACAATGGTTGGTCCTCGTCGTCGCCAATCTGTTCGTTGCAGTGTATGCAATGGTTGTCCAGCATATTTAATAGTAGCTTCTGACTACATCAAGTCAAAGAAAAACAAAAGAAATGCACAGTATCAACAAGATTTCAGAGGGACCAAAATATTACCCCATATGTCCATTTGGAATACTCCCAATAGGGTTACATTTTAAAGTAATTTTTAACAATTATACATAAACATGAGTAATTGTAATTAGAGTTTAATTTTGATGCGCACAGTATTAAACGTTTTATACAGTCTTCGCATCCAATTCAATGGTCAACGGATACGTTAACGATTATCCCCCCTTTTTGAGGGATCAGATAGACCCCGGATTTCACAAAAAATATCATCGTCTCAAACATTAAATTAAAAATAATTTTACTAACCTATACTTGTTGGGAATGTTCTTGATCATCACAGTAGTTCGTGGATCTCTGGAACTAGACTCCACAATGGCGTCTTCTCTAATTAGAAACCTTGTCTCATGCTTCTTCCCTTGCTTCCCCTTCCAGTGTCTACTCTTTACTATATGTTGTTGTTGATGATGTTGCTGGTAGTGGTGTTTTACGCTTCCTTCACCGACCTCGCCGCTTTCTTTAACGGGACTCCTCTTCTGACTAGCGTCCGAGCGCCGCTGCAGCTGCTCCTCCGAAACGGCGTTCCCAACTGCCTCAACGGACCCAGAATCCGAACCACCTGAACTCTTCCACAAGGGCAATTGCGGAAATGTAGTAGAACATGAAGAGTTCCAGCATGAACTTCCAAAACGACGCGAGTTTTTGCGTTGCACGTGATGAGGATGATTCGAAGCATAGAACGGTGGAACATTATTCAGGTTCAATGGCTTTTGTTTAGAAGCTGCGGAATGGAAGAACTTTCTGCTTTGACCACCGGGTCTACTGAACTCAATTACAACCTTTCTACCATAAATTTCCTTCCCGTCCATTTGTTTCAATGCCTTCGCCGCATCTCTAACGTCATAGAACTCCACAAACCTTTGATTCTTTTTCGACGGTGTATCTCTTAGTTCCTTTACTGCACCTATAAAAATTGAAACCAAAAGCCAAAAGATAAAAAGATTAAGAAAAGAGATACTCACAAAAGAATGAGATAGAGACGTTTCAGCATCACTTAAAATTAAAAAAGAAGGCATAGAATATAATATGGAAAAAAAAAGTTTAACTGAATTCCAACAGCTTTTTTATCTCCTTCATAGTTCTCAGATCTCACTCTCACTTAACGAAAAGGAGACAAATAAAACGACGAGAAAACATAAACTAAACGACATTAATGGAATTCTGTTTTGGCTGAGAGAGCGAGAGATACCGAAAGCCTCAAAAACGCGTTTGAGATTCTCGGCGGAAACGTCCGAGTCCAAGTTAAAGACCACGACGGTGCCTTGGTTCTGACCGTCCGGGACGGCGTTGCAAACTGAGAGAACGTACTGCGCCCACACAGCTCTCCCAGCGATGAGACCGGGCGCCGGCGGAGAAACCACCGGCGGCGGTGGCGGTAGAGGAAACGCGCTTCTGGCCTTGAACAACGAGGCATAGTGGTTGCGGAGCCTCTCCTGGTGCTGCATGTGTTGCTGTCGAATCGCCGTTAGCGCCGTTTCGGCGTCCCTGAGGTCATAAAAATGGACCGTCACGATTCCGTCATGGAGGGCTTCCATCTGGACCCCTCTGACGTCACCGAACACTTCAAGTTCGCGCCTCAGTGAGGACTCGCTAACCGCCAGGTCTGATGGTAAGGGACTCAGGAGTAACGACCGGGTGGGTGACGTGGACAGGTGAGGCGACGGGAAAGGAGGAGGAGGAGCTGCATATGCGGCGGAGGTGGAGAAGTGAGGGAATGGAACGGCGGTGGCGGCGGCGGCGGCGTGGGGAAGCTGAGCATCGCGAAAGGGAAGTACACCAACCCCAAGGGATGGGGCATAAGGGTAAGGGTAAGGTGGATACGAGGGTTGGGCGGTGTAGGGGTGGTGGGGAAGGGGGAAGACGGTTGCCAGTTGCGGCAAGGGAGTGTGGGTTGTGTTTGTGGGTATGAACTCTTGAGCTCTGGGGTCTAAGTTTCCAGGGAACCGGACAATGATACCGGTTTCTCCCATGGGGAAGCGGCTTTATTTTCTTTTTGTTTTTCTTTATTTTCTTTTCTTTTCTTTTCTCTCTTCTTCCTTCGTTTTTGTTGGCTCTTCCCAGAATCTCGCTATCTCTCTCTTTCTATCTGTTAGGAGTATTTGTTTGTAGTGTAATAACTAATATCACCGTGCGTCTGTGACTGTATATCCGTATATGGGAGTTTTAACAGAGAACAAAGAAGGATACAGAGGGGAAAAGAGCCTAGCGCGCGGGTATCGAAGGGCGGAGAGAAAAAAAAAAATTACAGAGCAAGAGTGTGTTTATTTGTGCCTGACTCTGTTTCCTTCGAGTCTAAAGGGGAGTAGTGAGTGGGAACTGGAAAGACAGAGAGAGGGGGAGAAGCTGGACAAGGAGAGGAAGAAAGAACAAGGTTGGTTTGCTTCGCCTTATTTGCTCGTTCTCTACTTTCCTATCAAGGGCCAAGGTTGCCAAAAATGTACTTTGCCACCTAGTGGCTCCTCCAAATTACTTTTCTACCCCCTTAGTTTAGATACCGGAGGAGATTCAATGTTTTTTGTCCGCTCCATGTCATGTACTACGTTGTATTTAAAATGATTTTCCTCTTTTAGAAAAACCGAAATTACGAAAAATATTAAATTATTAATAGAGAAAAATACACTATTAAAATAATATTAAAAATTTTATATTACTTGACAAATATAAAACTTTTATTTTTGTATATTAGATTATAAGTAGTAAAATTTTTAAAGATGATCTAAATTATATATTATACGTTGTTGTGGGTGTTTACAAAATATTAATGATGTTTTTGTCTTTAATTAAAATAAGAAAAAGTCTAGAGGTCCATTAATTTAATTAAATTCTGGCAGCATATAACTAATAAAAGAAAAATGACTACAAATCACAAAAGTTGACGACCCCCTAATACTTCTCTTAAAATAATATATTTGTTTTACAAAATATCAGTGATATTTTGTGTTTTGGTAATTAAAAAATATGTTTTTACAAAATGGTAGTACTACCATTATAGCAATATAAAATATCAAAATGATAAACTATTATCGTATTTCACACTAAAATTATTCATATCTAAAAATTTTAATCATAAAGTTTGGGGTAATTTACATAAATAAATTAAATGATGTCCAAAATTATTCAAATATCCTAAATAAACATAGATTACATGTATGCCCTTAACACATTTATATAAATTGAATCGGTATAAGTCAAATTACACGTTTACATGTAAATAGAATCACTTTAATTCGATTTAGCATGACACCTACTAAATCGACATAGGGTACTTCGATTTAGTATAAGAGAAGCGTGGTAAAATTGATTCCTACTAAATTGAATCATCCAAGTTCGAATGAAGAAGAGTTTCTCCATGAAAATTTATTTTAAAAGGTGTACACAAAAAATTGGAACAAAATTTAATCTCAATATTTTTTATTTTTCAAAAAAATTTAGTCATTCATAATAAAAACTTTTTTTTAAAAAAAAATCATTTGACATAAAATTACCAAACTTTAAAAATAAAAATATCTGATTTTTTTAATAATACTTGCAAAAAATTGTATCAAAATATGATTTCTAAAAATTTTTGGAATACATATCGAATATCTAGTTATTTTTATCGCATATTTAAATCTCCAAAAATTTATTTTTCGTTCGTATCTTTTGGAAATTATTTTTATCAGCAATATAAACTTTCGAGTATATTTTAGCAATTTATTCTAAAAAGAAAACAATCAAGAGAAAAAATTATCATAAAAATAACTAAAATTATTTTTTTTTTGTAATTATTAGATCGTTATCTAAGTATGTCTGGTGAAAAGAAGGAGACCGTTGGTTGTAAATCTGGATAGGCAAGGGTATCATTGGTGGGACGGTAAGGATAGTACCTACAAAATCACTCTGACGCTCAAGTCAGTGTCTGGGTGAAGAGTTAAAGAATATTAGGATAAGATTGGTTACCTCTAGCGAGGTTGGCCCCTCTCTTATATATTTGTCATCCTATTGTGGGGATCATCTGAGATAGTGGACACCCCACTATCCCCTAGATTCTCACGTATCCTGTAATCGTCATGCTCTAGAAGCATTTAGTATAGAAGTTAGTAGTCTTACCATGTGGTCAACGCGACAGATAGTGTATATTAGGACCAATCTTTGTAATGGGCCAATCTAAAATAGTGCCTCTGATGCGGAAAGCCACGAGTATCGTGGTTGTCACATTTGTGATTCAGGTAGGCCCATCAGGCTTAGTGAATCGTATCCATGGTGGCCCCGTATGTCAAGTCCCCTCACATGACTTCCTCTGGTCTCGCATTTTTTATGGGATGTTACTGCCCATCACGCTTCCCAAGAACGTCGCCTCAATACACGCATACATTACTAGTGGGATTTAAATGTGCGAAAAAAAATCAATTTTGCCCCCCACTTTTTTCGTGCTTCTTCTGGGTGAAGGTTACTTCAACCTCTTCTCTCCCTATTCTTTTTTACCATTATCTCCAGAAAGTATTAGGTCATATACCATCAGCACCAAGGATTTTATTTTTCTAGATTTTTCTCAATTATGCTTTTTTTATTGCTTCTGTGCATGGTGTGGCAACCTCCATTGATCTTTCTCCTTCGTCACTACCTCATCTTTAACTGCAATTTCAAGTAAGCAAAATTTCTGTATGTTCCTTGTGAATTTATTGCATTATGCTTGTTTTTAGGTTTATTAGGGAGGAACATTTTAATTTTTAGGATGAATGGATTAGAATTAGGGCGTGCTACTGCTATTTCACTGGGTTAAATAAATGTTAACATAGGATGAACAGAATTTTTAGTTATTTTATGCTAATTAAAGTCCCGACGAAGCTAACAATGGTGGTGCCCCCATGGTAGGTATGGCGAGATGAAGACCCGAACTCATTTTTTCCCGTGGTCTTGTATTCCTCACTTTGGCGTTCCAGATTAGTACCATTAGTGCACATCCGACGTGACGGGAATGCCATCCTGACTTATCGAAGAGGATCTTTAGGAGCTTCTTGACGGCGAGGCCATCTGTGGGGTTGGCCCTGAGGAAGGACATCACGAACTCCTCCTCCCCGATGATCAAGAGCGGGTTTGTTACCTAAACATGAAGGTGCCTCGAGTCCCTGAATAGCTATGGGTCTACAAACCCATGTCTTTTGTGTTGAGCGTTTGATTTCCGCTTTCTACTTTTGTACAGCCGCTTCTGAATAGGTGTGGGGTTTCTCCCTTCGAACTGCACCCGAATAGCTGGGTTGCTATTCTGTGCTTCGAGTTAGTTTGTGAATAATTAGAGATCCCCACTGACAATGACCAAAAGCATAGGTTAGGAATTTTCCTTAAAATTGGAATTAGCGCTGTGAGTATAGTCCTAACCCAATAAGTTGGCCACCGGTCAAATTAGAAGTTCACAAGATATGTCACAATTCAAAACTAATTCAAAACCGAGAGTATTTGACTCTCGAGTCGTCTCCCAAGGAGTACTTTAGAACAATGAGTGTGCAAATCCGGTTGAAGTGATCAAGGGTTTGTGAATGAAGAAATAAACATATAAAGTAATAAAAGAACATGCAAAATTATAACGATTGAACTAATTAAGAAATTAAAGAACCGACTATGTAATATAAACAAGTAAAGTATAAAAGAGATTAACATGGAAATGTATGAAAGATTAAAAGCATCAAAAAAGGAGTCTTGGCTTGGAGTGAGTTAAGGGTCCTTTCCTTGTTGGAACCACAACTATGACAATTGTGATGGATTAATCTCACTTGATCAACCCTCACATCGGAAAGTAAGTTAAATGAGCATAAGTGTTCCTAACCCACAAATCCTAACTTGCTTGCTAATTACTTTAGCAACAAATTAGCGTTAGTGGGAACAAGAACAATTAACAATCCAAGAATTGAAACTAAATGTTGGACATTCTAACTCTAGAAACCCAATTGCTCACTTTACCCAAGCCAAGAACAAAAAATTTAGCCTAAGACCATGTTTGACATTTTGTCAAACACTTGGTGTGCAAAAACCTTAAAAATGGAGAAAATGAGAAATGGCTTGAAACTAAAAGCAACAATTGATCTCAATCAACAAGAATAACACAAGGAAGCATGAAACAAATATCAAACATCAAATTCATCAACAAGAAATTAAAATTGCAAGAGAGAAACAAAATTGAACTATAACTTGAATTAAAAGAAAGAGTAATGACAATGTAACTATAGAGAGTAATAACAAGAGAATACTTACAATGAAAGCTAGCAAAATCCAAGATAAAAAATGGAAATGGCACTTGAATGTAAAACCCTAATATAAAAGATGAAAAACTTAGAGAAAAACTAAACTAAAGCTTCCTACTACTACTCCTAAAACTACACTAATGATATCCTATGTTATATCTTCATTTCCTCTTTCAATATGAGCTAGAGAACTTCAGAAATGGGCCTCCAAAGCCCCCAAATCGCGAGGCACGTGCTATTTTAATAAAGTCATGTGCGGACACCTGTGCGGACGCACAGATGCGTGCGTCTGCACACCTTGCGATAAATCCAGGGCTGTGCGTACGCACAAGAGGCTGTGCGCACGCACACTAAGTGATGCTTGGGTGGACGTGCGACGTGCTCGAAATACTCCACGAGCTCTGATTGGGCGGCTGTGCGTACGCACAGGTAGCTGTGCGCACACACACGTCTCTGAGCTCATCTCCTTTGATTCTTCATGTTTCTTCCACTTTGCATGCTCTTCTTCCATCTTCTCCAATCTATTCCTACCTTATACACCTGAAATCACTCACAAATAACATAAAGGCATCGAATGGAAGGCAAATAGAATAAAAATAGATTAAATAGGCACAAAAGAGCACATTTTCATAATCAAGCACAATTTAGAAGAAAAGTTCAAAAGCATGCTAATCAAGGGAATAAGTGCAAGTTTATATGATGAAAATCCATCCAATTCTAACAAAAAATCATCATCAAATATGGATTCATCACCCACCATAGTTAAAAACTTCCTATATTTCTTCCTTCTTACCAACCTAACCCAGAAAGCAAACATAAGAAAGGGTACTTCTCCTTCTAGACGGTGCAAAGGAAGATCTTTGGGATCTTCGAGGATTCATTCCATGGTTTTAAGGTACAATATTTTAAGACGACACCAGCCCAAGGTCATCATCCTTTTTGGTTGACCCTCGAGGAGGAACGTTAATTCCCAATGCATTGGAGTTTCAGGACTGGAGCCAATTATTAGATCAAAGTTACTTACGAAGGTTTGGGCCAACAAAATTGGGTATTGCCAATGTCTTAATGGTGATCTTTGGTTCTAATGCTTTGAATCCTCATTTGGTTATCGATGACTGGGAAGCCGGTCACACACATCAGTAGGTCAATACTTTATTATTATTTTCTTCTCTAATACTTTTATAGTCTATTTTTTTGGTTGCCCACGGTATCCCCAACCCGACAGGTGAAGGACTAATCCGTCATGGATCGGAGCTCCATTTAAGGGTCTGCCGCTGGCCAATGAGTTGCTGCATGCACAAGGCAGGATTCGAACACCCGACACTTGCTTAAGCGGATGAGTGAGCTGACCACTCGACCAACCCAAGTTGGTTTTTTATACTTGATTTTAACTATTATTCTTCTCCTTTTCTATTAGGATGGCTAGCGGACACACAACCTTGTCACATTTGATGAGCAACTTCCTAGCCGAGGAACAAGAGGAAGTTGAACCCGAGATTGAAGTTGCCCCTCACATGGAGATCCCTGATGTAGAAGCTCACTCTACTAAAATGATTTCTATTGAAATTGACCGCACTATTGCTTCAAAAACCCTTGAGGGTCAGAGCTCAAGAGGTCCCAAAGGGGATGTCGAATTGCAAGAGATTCCCTACCCAAAAAAGAGAAAATGGAAAGGGAGGTCTATCAGGAAGAAGGTCCTCTTTATGACGGAGAAGCATTTTGAGGCTACCACTTTTATCGATATTCATCTATTGTCGAGAACCGAAGAGTTTTTCATGAACTATGATCTTGGCGCTCAGTCCAAGTGGGCTTATCGGATCTTTCTCCGATCTACCACAATTACGAAGAAGACATAGCCAGTCTTGACTCAATGCCACTCCCTAGGTGGCAAACTTAGATAAGGCCATGCCGACATGTCTTTACCGAAGACTCAAAAAGTAGTTGTAGAAAACGAGAACCTTGCCACTGAAAGGAAGGTTAAGGACACATGTGATGAGATCCAGTGCTTGTCACACAAAGAATATGAGCTTCAAGAACAAGTTTCCCAAGCACAGCGTCTGGCTGTGAAGTTGGATGAGAAGCTCATGGATACTAAAAAAAAACTCAGAGAGACCGTAAAATTGACAAAAGCAACGTGCACCGAGACCGCGAATTTGAAGAAAAGAAATAAAGAATTGGTATGGGATTCCCGTGATGTCATCTTTGCAATAGAGGAGGCCATTAAGGCACAAGTGTAGCTCCTGGCTCCCGACCTAGATGTCTCTATCCTTGGGGCTTTCAAGGCCATTGGGGATGGCCAGATTGTAGACCTAGTTATAGAAATAAAATGATTTGTATGTTTGGTAGTCATTGGGCATGTTTTCTACTTTGGTGAACTTGTTTGTTACCTAGTCTGGCTAATGTAAAATATTTAGTAAATTTTCTAGCAAACATGTTTTTTTGCTCGGTGGGCTGTCATTATTTACTTTAATTGTTTGGCTTTTAATTTTTTTGTGCGTTATGAATATCCGTGTTATTTTACTTACTTATTTCTGGCTTTCGGGCTGGTCAATTCTCAGGGAGCTGCTCTCATACATTTTGTAACTAAAACAAATACAATTTAAATATGGCAATTCTAATGGGTTCCCGAGGAGAGGAAAGAGTAGCCTTTCTCCATCTATTACTTCAAATTACATAAGAAGATCATTTAGCAAAGACATTAATTAGCCTAAGAGTAAAACCTTTTCAAGTTGACCACATTCCATGTTCTTGGTAGCTCCGTGCTGTCCAACCTTTCCAACTTAGACGCACCCTTTCACAGTACGACTTTCACCCGATAAGGGCCTTCCCAATTTAGGGAGAGCTTTCCTTTTTTCAGACTCGGTAAGCCAAGATTGTTTTGACAAAGAATTAAGTCCCCTGCTCAAGTTCCTTTTTCTTACTGACTGGCTGTACCTCATGGAAATTCAATACATCTGGGCCTCTTTTGTCAGATGAGCCATGGGTCGCACATCATCTACCAAATCTTTTTCAATTGATTCATTCGTATTGCCAAGCAACATCCTAGGGTTGAGTTCTCTTACTTCCACAAGAAAGACGGCTTCCACTCTGTATAAGAGTTGGAATGGCGTCTCCCGGTAGAGGATTGTGGGATTATTATGTACGACCAGAGCACTGAGTCTCCCTATGAACCTTTCCTATGATCCAAACATTTTTGCAATCCTTTAAGAACGATTTTGTTCGCAGCTTCTGCATGGCCATTGGCTTGTGGGTGGTCTACTGAAGAAAAACGTTAAAATTCTCAAAACTTCTTGTCAGTGAATTGGATGTTGTTGTCTGACGCCATGACCTCAGAAATCCCAAATCTTGTGATAACTTGCCTCCACAGAAACTTGCAACAATGGGATGCTGTGATAATTACCATGGATTCTGCCTCTACCTAATTGGTGTAGAAATCAATAGTGACCACAAGGTGTTTCAGATGTTTTGGGGCCATGGAAAAAGGTCCTAAGAGATCGATCCACCACTAAGATAAAGGTTGGGAGGCCATAATGAAGGTTAGCCCCTCAGTAGGATCTTTGCGAAAATCGGCATTTTTCTAGCTGATGCACTTCTTTACGAGCTCGCTAGAATCTTCATCATCATTGGCCAGAAGTACCCTGCTCTAATGAGTTTCTATGCTAATGCCTTTTCTCCCCACGTGGTGCCTGCAACACCCTTCATGGATTTCTCTCATGACATACTCCGCTTGATCCGGTCGTAAGAATTTGAGGAGGGATTAGGAGATGTCTCTTCTATATAATTGTCTATGTATAATCGTGTACTTGGTGGCTTCCCGCTTTACCACCTTGGTCTTTACTGGGTTGTCAGGAAGTACACCTACTTCTATGAATTGCTGGATTGGTCCTAACTACATCGGGCCCTTGTCTTGACTAGCTTCTTGTGTTATACACAGGGTAATAGAAGGTTCCTTAACTACCCCTTATATGAGTGATTGGTTTCCCAACCTAAACTTCATGCTGGACAACTAGGATAACAGGTCTTCCATGGAATTTCTTTTTCTTGGGACATGTTGAATCATGACCTCTTCGAACCCTACACATAACTGCTTGGTTCTTTTCAAATACTTTTGAAGTAAAGGGTCCCTAGCTTGATACGTCCTGTATACTTGGGTCGTTACCACCTGGGAATCGCTTTTTACCTCCAACCTTATAGCTCCTACCTCCTTAGCCAACACCAAGCCCCCTATCATCGCTTTACATTCAACTTGGTTGTTCGACACCAAAAATTCATACTTGATGGAATATGCATACAACAGCCCTTCCGAGCTTTTCAAACTTATCCCTGCTCCCCCGATGTTTGGTTGGAGGTCCCGTCAACGTGCAATTTTCATCGTGTGTCCATAAGTTCGTCAGGGCTGATTACAATTTCAAGAAAATTGGTCATGGCCTGTGCCTTGATCACGTGACATGGTTGATACTGAATATTAAACTACGAGAGCTCCATAGCCCACGTTATCATCCTTCTCGCCAAGTCAGTTTTCTGCAAAACCTGTCTTATCTCCTTATCGGTTTTCACCATAATTAGGTGACTTTGAAAGTAATGACTCAATCTTCGCGAGGACACCAGCAGGGAAAAAGCTATTTAGTTTTGACAAGCATGTCATCCACATACATTTCGACCAGCTTCTTAATTTGGTGCTTAAAAATCTTTGTCATCAACCTTTGGTAGGTCGCCCCCACATTCTTTAATCTAAATGGTATGACTTTGTAGTAACAGGTGTCGTATGGTATTATGAATGCCGTCTTTTCCTTGGCAGCTAGGTAGATTGAGATTTGGTTATATATATTTGGAAGCGAAAACGAGTGTTTTGGGCATGCCTTGTCAAGATCCGAGTAATCTACGAACATTCTCCATTTTCCGTTCACCTTCTTACCAGAACCATGTTATACAACCCCATGGAATAAGGCAATTCTCGTATGAACCTGGCTTCCAGAAGGCTGTTTGTTTGTTGTTTGACCTCTACTGCTATCTTTGGATGCATCTTCTGCCTTCTTTAGGCTACAAGTTAGGTCCCCGGTTAATGGATAGATGATGTGACATGAACTTTGGGTCAATCCTCGTGATGTCCGCCAGGACCCATGCAAAGAGAATTTGTCCTCAGTATGGGAGGTTGCGATTGAGGAAAGTGAATTTGTCCTCGGCATCTCCCATTTGGAAGTTCTCCAGGTCTCCTTGAGGTTCAGGCCTAGGGTGGTTTTCCACCTTGGCATCTAAATCTGACACAAAGATGTCGACAGCATCTCTGGATCTTTTCTTCAATGACAAGCTTGTATTATTACAGGCTAAGGTGATCTCAAGATTTCCATGAATCATCCTCATTATCCTGTCATCATCTAAAAACTTCGTTGTCAAGAATTTGATGAATATGACCACTATAAGGTCATTAATAGTCTTTCAACCTTAGATAATATTGTAAGCAGTGGAATCCTTAAGTATTATGAACTCGGCCATCACCAGACTTCTTCTGCTGCTGCTCCTACACAGATCAGGGGAACAATGGCCCAATCAAGACTGATGTAGTTGTTACCTAAGCCGACCACCCATGCTGGTGGTCTTGAAGGTCAAAATCCTTCAACCCTAGCGCATCAAACACGTTACAAAACGTGATATTTGATTCTCCCCCTGTGTGGATTAAGATACACTTAACTAACTCAGTGCCTATTCTGGCTGTAATGACCATTGGGGGATCATCATCCATGCTGCCATGTTGTATATCTATCGAGCTGAAGATAATATCCAAAATTTCCAACATGGATTGGACTCTCGTGGTGGAAGATGAGAAGATCTTCAAGTTTTTTCTAATAGCTGACTTTGATTTCAGTTGAGAATTTTGTCCAACGATTATATTCACAGCCATTGTTGGACCTGACATTGGATCTTCAGAAGCAGCTGGCTTCACTCCTATTGGGTTACGCCCTTTTTATTTTCCTTGGATCATTCTCTGTCTGTCCTTCTCGGCTCTCTAATAAACTTAGTGAACTCTGCGAGCTTCCTTTCCTGGATTGCTTGTTCTAACACATCTTTGAAATCACAGCAATCCTGGATTTTTGTTCATACCTTTTATGATAATCGAAATACATGCTTTTGTTTCCTTTGGTCTATCCTTCAATTGGCTGGGTTTTGGAAGGATTCCTTTGTCTGAAATTTGATGGTACACCTCCACGATAGGAGCCATCAGTGTGTAGTTTGTGAAATTTTCCACCCGCAAGAACCTAAAAGGCTTACATGCTTGCTCTTTTGGGCCTTCCTTACTGGAAAGGGGGTTTATTGAGTGGCAAGGAGGTTGTTGGCCAGGGGTCATTTGTTGGCTGCCACCACCATGCTGACCTCCTCGTCGTTGATATATTTCCTTGACATATTTTGTATTTCTTGCATCATCTACACGGGTTTTGTGGGTAAATTTTTTGTAAATCCTTATTTACCAATGCGTTGGTTAGACAGAGGCTGGCTACCGAATCCATCATGCTATCAATTTCTAAGAATTCATCGTTAAAGTAATCTAGGTACTTCCGGGTAGACTCACCACTTCTCTAAGTTACCTGGAAGAGGTTTATTGGCTACTTTTCTTTGGTTATTCAAGTGGTGAACTAGGCCAAGAACTTATGTGAGATGTCTGGGAAGGTTGAGATAGACCCCTAGGGGTGGGAATTAAACCACCGGATCGCCGGTCTTGCCAGGGTTATAGGAAATATACGACACCAAATTGCGTCCGCCACCCTTACGAGGTTCATCCTTGCCTCGAAGGCAGTAATGTGCTGTTGCGGGTCCTATGTGTTATCATACCTCATGTCCGTGGGTTTGTCAATTTTTTTTGGCAAACAGACTCTAAGGATCTTAGCATCCAAAGGAGTGGCCTTTGTTACTACCAGTTTGTGCCGTCTTCGTTTCTTTTCATTTCTAGGTTTCTCCTGCCTTAACAACCTGTCATTTTCACAATAGGTGCGATCGTAGTGATCGTCCAGAGCATCATGCTTTCTTCGTGTACCCGACCTCGTAATTGGAGATTGGTTGCATGCATTACTCTGCCTCTGCTTCATCTTAGAGTGGGCTTCGTGCTTGATTTGGGCCTATAATGGTCTCAAGATGCCCTAGATTCTTGTGTACCCTGTAACCGTCATGCTCTAGAAGCATCTGGTACGGAAGTCGGAAGCCTTACTAAGGGGCCGGATAGCATATATTTGGCCCAATCTTTGTAATGGGACAATCTAGAACAAAAATCTTAACTTGCTAATAGTTTTTTTTTGTCTTATTTTTAATTATTACTAGCCAATTGTTTCTTTTTTTTCACATTAAAAATTTTGGTCTCTTAACATTTTCTATTTTTTTATGTGAAGATGGTTAAAAGGTAGTTCATTTGAATCAAATCTAATTCTTCATCTCCTTCTTTATTAGAATCATTCTCCACGTCTTCTTATAAAGTCATCAATACTTTTTTTTGTCCTTCTTTGTTTGTCTTCATTCTTCCTTTGAGGAAAATAAGCTTTATAGTAACCAAGTTCTATACAGTTGTAGCATATGATTTTGGATGATAATTTTCCTTTTATCTCATCCGTTTTCTTATTCATCTTGCAAAGAACGCCAATTCATCATCAAATAAGCTATCTTTAGATTCTTCTTTTGTTGATTTGATTTTTTCGTTTCAAAGTCTTTCCTTTCTTTTTATTGTTATTACTGAGATATGTTGTTTCATAGACAAAAAATTTTTCTATTAATTTATCATCTGTAATTTTGATAATGTCATTTCTTTCTTGTACGAGTGTATTTTTGGTCTCTCATTGCTTTGTAAGGCTTTTTAGATTTTTTTTAGAACTTTTTATGCAAAGTGTTTTCCCATAGGATCTAGCTTATTATGATTATTAAGAATCTTTCTAACATTTTATCAATGTCTTTACATTTTTTTGTAAAGAATATCTCGTATTCCCTCACTAACATATCAATTCTTGTTTTTCGAACTTGCTTTGTTCTTTCACGTGTGAGTTGAAACTTATCCCAAATTTCTTTGATAGTCTTGCATCTTGAAATATTTCTTATATCCTCAAAATTAATGATGTAATTTATCATGTTGATCGTCTTAGCATTTAACTCGATCTTTTCCTTTTCTTTACCCATTCACTCTTAATATTTCTTTAGTACCCCACCCCTTCAATGTTCATCTTTTTTGGGATGTCTGGATCATCTACAATTATTTTCAAAGATTATAATCAGTGGATTGAATAATGATCCTCGTTCTTTCCTTCTAATATGAGTAATTAATTCCATTAAGAAAATGAGGTCTATTATTGGGTTGTCCTTTCAGTTAGAAGCTGCTAGGCTTCACTTCTTGAGACCTTGCTCTTGACCCAATTTATGGTTTTTCTGGACTTTGGGAAGGGAGATTGAATTAAGGTTGTTTAAGAATTTTACCCATTTTTAGCAAAGTGCAACAAAAAATATTATACAAGAAATTATTTTCATTTTATCTCATAATGCACAAAACAAAGCATTGAAAGAAAGGAACAATGACACAATCATATATCCCAGTTCAACCTCTATAAACATGGTAGTATTTTCACTATAATTGAATCAATTGTAGTTACTAATTCTAATTAATTAAATCCTAATTCATCTAGAACTCAAGAGCTCAAACCAAGCTCAAGACCACTAAATTCAATCCAAGCTTAACAAACCTCTAAGTGATAATCCAACTTAGAAAATGGGGATTGCATGAAACTTATCCATGTTCATACCTCTAAAACACTACTAAACTCAAACCAAGCAACCTTATATGTGCTAACCCAACTTAAGAGAGGGGATTAGTATAAACTAATCCCAAGTTCATACCTTCAAAAATTAAAATTTTAATAGAACATAATTTTGACTTTTCTTAACCTATTTATCTTGCCTTTTCCACTCTTGGTTTTTCTTGATTCATTATATAAATGTTAACTTAGCTTTTTGCATTACAGAAAATGATAAACTAGAAAAAATTATAATGATGTTTTCTATGTAAGTATAAGGTGAAAAAAGATGAATCTTCTAAGAGGAAGAATGATTGCTAAATATTTTCTCATTTTCTCATTTTCAAATTCTAGAAAATGGCAACTATATAGTGGAAACCAATTTCCCAAAATTTGCCACATGTAGAATCGTGCATGGATTTGATTGTCCTTGCTTCTTCTATATTTGCTAAATGTGTTGTACTTATTTTCTCATTATCCTTTCTTATGATTTGTACCATGATTTTCTCCAAATCATTTCTTCTTCTTTAAGTATATTGTTTTGCAATGTGATGTATGTTGATCCCTTCTTTTTTTAGCTCCAAGTATTATCATATTATTGGTGCACGTACTAAGCCTTTGTCTCTTTTGCTGATTTTGATTTGCTTTCGTTATTTTCTTATAGTGTGATATGCCTTGCTCATTTTGTGTATAGTTAGACTGATTCTAATCTACATTGTTGTTTGTGCTTGCAAACACTAAATACACATTTCAAACAACATTGACAATTCAGGCTATTTAATTCATACCCCAACAAAATGTTTATAATATTTTTCTCTCTTAATTTATTCCTTTAAATGTTGAGGTGACAAGTTAAATGTTAGCTTAGTAAGTTGAAATATTGGGATGGCAAGACATATGATTTCAAAATTTAACCTCTCACATCAATACTTAATAGAATAAACTAATTGGGATCACTAAAATAAATCATTTTTGAATGCTACTAAATGAAAAGAAGAAATTGCAAAAACCAAAGCAAAAAATGAGATATTTTATACGACCAAGAGATATTTATTTGCACCTTGAGCTTTAAACATAGTCCAAGATCAAAGATATACTTCAACTATGAATCAAACACAATAGAAGCCCACCAAATTCTGCAAGTCCGTAGGCTAAGAGCAATCTGGCATACAAGCAATGAAGAACAACTTTTTAAGGGCATTATTGCAAGTTGGCACACCTCTGATACTGGAAAGTATTGCTGCTGGAGAAAATATAACTGTCTGACTATCAACCAGACCAAACTCTTCACTATTTTTAGGCACTTACAATTTCCTAATCCATCTTCAATTCACAGGCTTATCCCAAGGAAGGCAACTCCTAGATGATCCAACAATAACCCTTGGCAAAGTTATATGGTTGATAAACCCCGATTTTGTGGTTTATCTTATGCTTAATTTGGAGAATTTTATCACCTTTTCTTACATTTATTCAATGAAATAGCATGGTTTTGTAATTCTCCCTTGAATTGTGCTTAAGTGTAAAAACATGCTTTTTAGGCCCTTAAATTGGTGATTTTGATTCACTTTAATTCCATTAGATGCCTTGATGTGTTTGTTGAGTGATTTCAGGTTCATAAGGCAAGTATTGGATGGAAGAAATAAAGGGAAAAGCATGCAAAGTGGAGAATGCATGAAGAAACAAAGATTGGGAATGCATCAATGGGCGCGCACGCGTACAAGGCGCGCACGTGCAGAAGTGGTTTCGCATAGGCACGCGCACACGTACATAACACGTTCGCGCGGATGAAGAATTTTCCAATCGACGCGCACGCACACATGGCGCGTACGCGCCGATACTCTCACGTGGCCCACTTAAAGGCAAAACGCTGGGGGCGATTTCTGAACTGCTCAGGCCCAAATCTAACTTGTTTCTGAGTGTATTTCATGCAGAATTGAAGTTCAAGCAAGGGGGAGCAATTGTTTGTAGTTTTGGCATCATGTAGGTTAGTTTCTAGAGAGAGAAGCTCCATCTTCTCTCTAAAATTGGGTTAGGCTAGATTAATCTCTTCTAGATCTAAGTTCAATTTCATGTTTTCATCTTATTTCCTTTATGAATTCTTGTTTCTACTACTTCATTCTTCTTAGTTCTCTTGTTAATTTTACTTTTATGCTCCTTTTATGTTCATGAACTCATGTTGGATTTGGATCTCTTTAATGCAATTTAATGTTTGATGTTCTTTTTATTGATGAATTGAGTTGAGATTTTACTATTTCTTGCAATTGGTAGTTGGTAGTTTTATTATTCTTGCATTTTTACTATGCTTTCCTTTTATGCCTTCCAAGTGTTTTACAAAATGCTTGGTTAGTCTTTAGAGTAGATTTTGAGCATTCTTGGCTTGGAAAGAGTAATTAGGCAATCTTGAGTCATTAATACCCAATTTAGATTGGTGATCTAGAGTTGTTAGTTAATATCATTTTCAATGACGCTAATCTTTTGCTAATTCAATTAGTGAGTTGATTAGGATATTTGGATTGAGATTAACTAGTCTTGTTTGACTTTCTCTCATGGAAGATAACTTATACCTTCTTCCAATGTTGGAGATGACGAAATAAGATAAATTCTTGTTAATTATTGTTATGATTAATGACTAGGATAGAAAGCCTATGATCTCAAACCCTTGCCATGAATGTCTCTCTTTATTAATTGCTTCCTTTGATTGCTCTCTTTACTTTTCTTGTCATTTAATTTCTTGCCCTCTCACCAATCAAAACCCCCTTGTTCCTTCATAGCCAATAATCATTCACTTCATTCCAATTCCTTGTGAGACGACCCAGAGTTTAAATATTTCTATTAATTCTTATTTGGGATTTGTACTTGTGACAAAACCATATTTTAATTTGATGTGAGAGTTATTTGTTGGTTTGGACCTATGCTTACAACGAAGTAATTCCTTTCTTTAGGAAGAAAATCTAGACCGACAACAATTTTCACCATCAAATTAATGGCGTCGTTGCCGGAGAGTTGCAATGGTGTTACATTATTGGCTATTGTGAATATGTGAATATGTTTGTCTTTTGCTTGTTTGTTAGCTTTTGTTAGGCTTAGGACTTGTTGCTTACTTTTGTTAGCCTTTAGTTTTATTTGCTATTATGAATTCTCATCCTCACTTTGGCTATGAGTTTGGCTCAAATTATGTTGTAGGGAATGGGAGCTACAACGAGGATGTGCATCAAGGATGGAACAATCAAAGATGGGAGGAGCCTCAAGGGATTGATCAACCTTATTGGCAACAACCCCCTCCGATTTCTTATGGGTATAATTCTAATCCTAATGCATATCAATCTAATAGATGTGGTGACCCTTATTGTGATTGTCAACAACCACCACCATATGCCTATGAACCATCCCCTCAATATGACTTTGAACCACCTTACTCACAAGTCTCCTACCACCAAACACCTCATTATGACCCTAATCCTTATCCATCATACCAACCACCTTATGAACCATATGAACCACACATGGAACCACCACTATTCCAACACAATTATTCTCAAGAACCACCTCAATATACACCACATCCATACCCTTACCAAGATGAACCAACTTCCAATTATGAAACCTTCCCCTCAAACAATGAACCCTCTCTTCCACCACCGTCCCCGATGAAGCCCTCATGCAAGAACTAAGGTACCTTGAGTCTCATATCCTAAGGCAACAAGAGGGGACGGAAAAGGAGTTTAAAGAGCTAAGAGCCAAGATGGCTATCCTAGCAGAAGCTGTTAGCAATATGGTCTCATCCCGCCTAAGCCTATATGACCAAGGCTCTCCCATTGTTGAATGTGGAGAAGCAATTAAGGAGCATAGTGAGGGAGTGAGCTTAGAGCTTCAAGGTGAAGAAGAGGAGTTGAAGCAAGAATTGTCACAAGGGGAGGAAGTTAAGACAATTGAGCCGGAAGAAGTGGTTGAAGCCTTTGAAGAGGTTGACCAAGAGATGGATTCAATCATTGAAGAATTCTTATGTACAATTGAATCCTCTCCAATTGGGTTTGACATAGAGGGTAGAGAAGAAGATACCTCACCTCCTATACCCTTAGTAAGCAATGAAGAAGAGATTGAATTGGAAGGAAGCCACCAAGAGGAGGAGGTTGAGCAAGAAGCAAGCTCCATCGTTGAAGATGATTCCACACCAACTAATGAGTCTTTTGGAATTGATGAATCTCCTTTATTGTGTTGTGAAATTGATGACAAGGAGGACCGTGCACAACCTCCAACACATGGTTTGAGCAATGAAGGGTGTATAGAAGAAATTGGTGAGCAAGGAATTGAAGTTGAAGAAGCTTGCAAGGAGGTGGAGGTAGTCAAGAAGGAGCACAAGGGCGTAGACCTCGCATTGGCTAAGTGAGGGGAGGTCCCCCTTCCTAAATCACCATCATCCAACACAACATTCAAGTGGGTTAAATTCTTATCCCTAAGCTTTGCTTTCTCACTTGAATATGGTTTGATTGAAAATGATGGTCAACTTAGAGCTCTTTGTAGAGTTAAGAGTAGGAGAGAGTTGTGTAGTGGTTGGACACATCACTCTAAGTTCATGATGGTTGCATGCTCAAGGTTGAATAGCAATGCTTGGTGTAGAACCAAATTGCATGGGTCTAGGAGAATGTTTGGAGGTCTAATTGAGAATTCACAAGCCTTGTCACCCAAATTTAATTATGGTAGTCAACAAGAAGATGGGTGCAAGAACAAGGTTTGGGACCCCGAAATCCATTTCAACATTCAATACTCCTGGGGCCTTGTCATTTACCTAAGCTTACTTGAAGGCCTTGTGTGCCTAATTTGGGATCCCGGTGGACATTGAAGATGCAAACAATGGTGGGGATTCAAGGATGAATTCAAGCATAAACCACCATAGCAAGGACCCCCACCAAATGTCCAACTTAAGGACTTAAAATAAAAGTGCTAGGTGGGAGACACCCCACCATGGTAACCTCTTTCCATTCTCTTGTATATATAATCAATGAAGGAATTGAGTTGCCATTGTAGGTAGTTTTTGTTATTTTCTATACTCTTATACATTTTGCTTTGATTGATTGGTTGTTTCTTAGTTTGTTTTGATTAGTTTAGTTGTTGTTGAATTGCATTTTGCTTGTAGTATAAGTTTTGTTTTTTTTCTTTTTTAGTGTGTTTTGAAAATTTTTCAAAAACCAAAAAGATTTTTTGTTGAATTTTAATTTTGATTGTTTTAGAATCCTTGTAGATTAGGAGAGTGCCCTGTTTCTGTAAAAAAAAAAGGGGGGCATCGGCGCGCAAGCATGCTGTGCGCGTGCGCCGGTGTGGTTTCACAACTCCTAGTACTAAAACTCGAGAGTTGTGCCCACTTTATGCCTACTTTGTGCCAGGTGATCCACGCGTAAGCACGCAAGGCACGTACACGCCGATTGTCCCTGCCGCATCCGCGTGTAAGCACGCATGGCACGCACGCGCG
>NC_029794.2:15979283-15984950 GCF_000816755.2 Arachis ipaensis | reverse complement strand
CTTTCTCATTTCTCCTTCTTTCTTCTTTTCTTCTTCTTTCTTTCTATTTTTTCCTTTTTCTTCTTCTTCCTCTCTTGAAAAATTCTTTTTTCTTTTTTAAAAAAAAAAATAAAATAAAATTTTTTTTTCTTTTCTTCCATCCTCTTTTATTGCATTTGCTTGTTTTCATTCATTGCATTTTAATTTTATTTTGTAACTTGTTTTTCCTTCTATTTTCTAAGTTTCTCATTTTAATAATGGTGTTGAATTCTCTTACTCAATTGTTGAGACTTCCTTGGTCAGTATTGGTGCTCTGTGACTTGTTGCATTAATTGTAATATTCGCTCTACACAACAAGATTAGTGCTTTAGTCCTTCCTAACTCATTATTCTTTGTTTTTATGCCTCATTACTATTGAGTTAGGAT
The DNA here is from genome assembly GCF_000816755.2 of Arachis ipaensis. NCBI lineage: Eukaryota > Viridiplantae > Streptophyta > Magnoliopsida > Fabales > Fabaceae > Arachis > Arachis ipaensis. Next base: position 15,984,545 of record NC_029794.2, on the reverse strand, counting down.
AAGACCAATTGCTCTAATGCTTATCACTAATCTTGTTTGTGTCCACTCTTTCTAGCTGAACTTGATGCTTTTGAGTGCTCTTCATGCTTTAACTTGTTCTTGCATCAAGTATTAATTGATATGCCATTTGCCTATATTGCTCTTTCACTTACATGCGTAGCTAACATGTAGTGAGAACCTTACTCTTATTTGGCATTAGCCCCTGCCTATGTTCTATTTGCTTTAATATCTTTGTCGTAGGCTTAATTTTCTTTCTTTTTCTTTCCTTTTAGGTTGGCCACCAAGAAGGAAAGGAATAGAAAAGCTTCTGAATGGGGCAACAAACAAGTCTTTCCGCACAACCTTTTGGAGGAGCTCATCAATTGTAGCAACCCGTCCACCTTGCCCTTCTTTGTATGCACCGATAATGGTGCAAATATCTAAGTGTGGGGAAGTCGTTCGACCGATCTTCATGGGTAACAATTTCGTTTTCAACACCAATTCTTGATTTCCTTTGTTAGTTAGTTGTTGCATTGCATGATAGGTTACATGTTAGTTAGAATTTGTACATATTTTACCACTTCTTTTTATGTTAGGACTACTTGGTTAGGGTGATAATTTCTTTTCCAAGAAAAATTGTTTTGGGACACGCTACCAATTTGAAAATTTTTTTTTGTGACAAACTTGCTTGAATAATGTATTTTGGAACATGGTTTTTGAGCTAAGAACACAAGCATGTGAGTTTTGAGCCCAATTGTGTGGTTACATCTTATAACCACTTATTTTCCATTCTTGTGTGCATTGTTCTCTTTCTATGATTATAATCTTTGATTTGTTTGATTCTTTATGCCCATTATTCCATGTATACATGCATTTATATGATTGAGGCCATCATTTCATATAGCTCACTCATCCAAATAGCCTACCTTTTATCAACCATTGTTAGCCAATTTTGAGCCTATTTAATCCCTTTTGTTCTTAATTCTAGCACATCATTACCCCTAAGTAAAAAATAATAAATGTCCTTAATTTGGATCTTTGATTAGCTTAGGCTAGTGAGAGTGTGTATCATTTGGGTATGGAAAACTTGGGATATTGGTTGAGGTAAAAGTGTATTTTGTATTTTTTTATAAAAATCATGGGATTGGGTACATACTTATGCATTGAACATGTAAAACCATATGCATTGATATGTTTGTATATACTTTAAAAAAATGAAAAATGATAAAGAAAAAAAAGAAAAATAACATATATATGTATAAAAAAAAAGAGAAAAAGAAATAAAAAGGGGACAAAAATGCCCTAAAGTAAAGTTCAATAAAAATCAATGCATATGGAATGTGAATTAAAGAGAATGCATGAGTATGTGAAAAAGTGAGAATCATGGGTAGCTAGGTTGTGTATTAGAATTGTATAGGTTGTTATATGTGTTTGGTGAGAGCTTAGGTTAATCAAAGATTCAAATTTCAAGCTCACTTGACCATATGCATCCTACCTTGACCCTAGCCCCATTACAACCTATGAATAAGTCCTTATGATGAATGTATGCATGCATTGAATAATTGTTGATTGTTAGAAGAAAAATAAATCTTGGAAAGCATGATTAGAAGAGAATTGAGTGGATCGACCCTATACACTAGAGCGACTAGAGCGGATACACGTCCGGTGAGGGTTCGATGCTCAATTCCTTGTTCCCGGCTTTCATGAGCTTTCTTCTTGCAAGTCTATTTGAACTTCATTTTGATATTTGAATTGGTAGAGTTTGTGAGTCGTCATATGACCTTTGCCCTACTTGCTTATATATGTTCTTGGAGATTGATTTACTTTTAACCAAGTAGGTAGAATCATTTTGCATTTAGTTGCATTCATGTACATAGGTGCATATAGTTTATTTGCATTGAATAAATATTCATACCCTTTTCTTGTCCTTCTTTATTCTTTGCATGAGGACATGCTTGGTTTAAGTGTGGGGAGATTTGATAAACCCCGATTTTGTGGTTTATTTTGTGCTTAATTTGGGAGATTTTATCACCTTTTCTCACATTTATTCAATGAAATAGCATGGTTTTGTAATTCTCTCTTGAATTGTGTTTAAGTGTAAAAACATGCTTTTTAGGCCCTTAAATTGGTGATTTTGATTCACTTTAATTCCATTCGATGCCTTGATGTGTTTGTTGAGTGATTTCAGGTTCATAAGGCAAGTATTGGATGGAAGAAATGAGGAGAAAAGCATGCAAAGTGGAGAATGCATGAAGAAACAAAGATTGGAAATGCATCAATGGGCGCGCACGCGTACAAGGCGCGCACGTGCAGAAGTGGTTTCGCATAGGCACACGCACATGGCGCGTACGCGCCGATACTCTCACATGGCCCACTTAAAGGCAAAACGCTGAGGGCGATTTCTGAGCTGCCCAGGCCCAAATCCAACTTGTTTCTGAGTGTATTTCATGTAGAATTGAAGTCCAAGCAAGGGGGAGCAATTGTTTGTAGTTTTGGCATCATGTAGGTTAGTTTCTAGAGAAAGAAGCTCCCTCTTCTCTCTAGAATTAGGTTAGGTTAATCTCTATTAGATCTAGGTCCAATCTCATGTTTTCATCTTGTTTCCTTTATGAATTCTTGCTTCTACTCTTTCATTCTCATGATTTGTAGTGTTAATTTTACTTTTATGCTTCTTTTATGTTCATGAATACTCTTGTTGGATTTGGATCTTTTCTTTAATGCAATTTAAGATTTGATGTTCTTTTATGGTTGATTTGAGTTGTTGATTTACTTTTCTTGCAATTGGTAGTTGGTAGATTTACTATTTTTTGCACTTTTACCATGCTTCCTTTTATGCCTTCCAAGTGTTTGACAAAATGCTTGGTTGGTCTTTAGAGTAGATTTTGAGCATTCTTGGCTTGGAAAGAGTAATTAGGCAATCTTGAGTCATTAATACTCAATTTAGATTGGTGATCTAGAGTTGTTAGTTAATATCATTTTCAATGACGCTAATCTTTTGCTAATTCAATTAGTGAGTTGATTAGGACATTTGGATTGAGATTAACTAGTCTTGTTTGACTTTCTCTCATGGAAGATAACTTATACCTTCTTCCAATGTTGGAGATGACGAAATAAGATAAATTCTTGTTAATTATTGTTATGATTAATGACTAGGATAGAAAGCCTATGATCTCAAACCCTTGCCATGAATGTCTCTCTTTATTAATTGCTTCCTTTAATTGCTCTCTTTACTTTTCTTGTCATTTAATTTCTTGCCCTCTCACCAATCAAAACCCCCTTGTTCCTTCATAGCCAATAATCATTCACTTCATTGTAATTCCTTGTGAGACGACCCGGAGTTTAAATACTTCGGTTAAATCTTATTTAGGGTTTGTACTTGTGACAAAACCATATTTTAATTTGATGTGAGAGTTGTTTGTTGGTTTGGAGCTATGCTTACAACGAAGTAATTCCTTTCTTTAGGAAGAAAATCTAGACCGACAACAATTTTCACCATCAATGGTCTCAAACTCGTAGAATTTCAAAATCAACTTGGCAAAACACTCATGTTTAATTTCGAAACCAATACAATGAAATTTCCTGAATGACACCCATTGGAAAGTTGGTGTATATAGCTGATGAATTTTAAGATGACGTATTCTAGACTATATTGATACTCTTAGTCCAATAGTAAAGATTACCACATTGAGAGTAGTATTATCCCTGGCAGCTGCTAAAAGCTAGTTCTTCAACCTATTAGACTTCAACACATTTCTACATGGGGTCTTTATATGAAGAATTCTACATGACTTTAGCATAAGGATTGGAAGTTTCTAAAATTGGTTTAGTTTGTCACTCAAAGAAGTCACTTTATGGGCTGAACCAAGCCAACCATTAGTAGAATATAAAGCTGACTTCAGTCCTTAATAATGTAGGTTTCAATCAATCCAAGATTGATCATTCACTCTTTACCAAGCATGAGTCATAGAGTTGCCGTCATATTTGTAACACCCTACCACACAGAGCTTTATGCTTAAGCCATAAAACAGAGGTAGTATGGTATTACGACCTCTAAAATAAAATATATACGTAATATAGTTGAAGAAATTCATAACTAGGAGCCTTGAAAGAAGGTTTAAACAAAAAACTGCAAAAATAAAATGCATCACACATGGAAAAGCGCAACCAGATAAAATGTAAATTACACAATAAGAAGTGGAGGATCAAAATACAGAATAGCAAGCTCCTGACTCAACCCGCGAAGTAAAGACTGGCCGAAGTATAAGTGTGTATATACATACATATAGTCATAACCCAAAGAAATCCCAAAATACAAAATAAACGACCTATTTCTCCATCGTCGACCTCTAAGAGGGACATAGCTAGCTATATATACATATAGGAGAATACTAGAACATAAATACATCATATGATATCAAAATATAAAATCCCAAAATAGACTTCGCTTGCCAGAGATCTCAGACGCTCACTGAGGTGCATCTCAACCTACATTTAAAAACAACAACATATATATGGTATGAGAACCAGAGATTCTCAGCATGGTAATGGTGCCCACATATATAAGATATAAGGTCCTGGAAAAGTTAGAGGCAATCCTAGAACTTTGACATTCAGATTTAAAACTTGGAGATTACAACTAAAAACCATAAGCAGGGTAGTGGTCTAAGGCTCTTAGTTCTAACTCAACACTAACTTAAATCTAACTTATGCCCTCAGTTTCTCGCCCTCCTCCAATCTTCCAAACTCCGATGGAACCACAAAGACAAAAAAGTAGACAAAGGCAAACACAAATAGAGTACAGTTATTGCAAGTAACAAGTATGACAAATAGCACATTGATTCACAAAGGAAAACCCAAATAATGCACAAGCAAGCAAAATACACAAATGCATATGATGCATGTCTGCCATATGACTAATGAGCTCATTTCTCGGTTATATAGCCAAACTCGACATATCCGATAGCTAATCCGGACACCGTTTCTCTGTTGCGCATTAATACCGTTAGAGGGAATATGTGCCCTGTCACCATTAGAGGGATTTATGTGTCCTGTCACCATTAGAGGGAATAGGTGCCCTGTCACCCTTACAACTAGAGAGAAAACACATTTGTACTCATCATCAATCATGCTCTAGTATACCTCGTTTATCGTATTCATTCAATTTCAATTAATCATCATTCTTATCAAATCTCAACCATTGACTCGGAGCAAGCGGGACGAACCACAATCCTTGCTACTGCCCAGGTATCACAAACATACATTCATTAATATTCATTCATTATA
>NC_029794.2:15956308-15978627 GCF_000816755.2 Arachis ipaensis | reverse complement strand
TTTGCACTCTTTATTCATAATTCATCATATCTCAAGCTTTCTTCACTTCCAACTTACCTCCCCTACCTAGTTCAACACCCTCCATTATCATTACAACTCAATTCTAGGGTCTTAGAGAGTAAAAATAGAGGTTTAGAGGTTTAAAATCCTGTTTAAAACACAAAACTCAATTTGCTGAAAAACAGGGCCCGCGTACGTGAGTACACTGAACAGAGGCGAATGACCACGTAAGCGGCCATGTTCCCGCATACGCGCCCCCTTCATTTTCCTTAAAAAGCTGCTAAAATGCAGATTTCACATTTTACATCTCTAACTTTCGATGTGCATAACTCTTTTGTTAAAAATTATTTTTCATCTGTTCTTCGAGCGGTGTAAACTTCATGGACCAATTTTATATAAAACAAGTTTGAAAAGGTTTTGGGGTCCGGAGGCCTAGTTATAGCTTGCTGAAATTCGGTCAAAAATCAGTTTCTCATAAAAAATACCCACCTCTATTTTTACCATATTTTCCATCTCAAACCAACATTCCATGTTTTTAAACCAACCCAAAACAGTCTAAAGTCAATCTCAACCCTGCTCATTCATTCTATAACCCATCAATACACATATACAATCAATTTCACCCCAAGAACTCATAATCAACATAATCTCATACTTACTCATTAAAGTAGCATTATTATTCATTCAATACATCATCTCATCAACTATCCACCACATACATATCATTAACCAACACACCTATTTATCCTCATCCAATCAACATACACGTAGCTCATTATATATCATTATAATCATCACACTTCAACCTCAACAATCAACATTCACTATTTACTTTCTTCTCTCAATAATCCAACATCAAACATTCAACAACACACATATCTATCCTCATATCATAACTAATCACTCAATCCAATTAATTTCGATATATGATCCACCAACTAGTTTAATCACTCAAATACTAATTTTCCTTCAAATTCAAATAATTCGTCATCATACATCAATTCTCACAACAATACACACTACACATTATGTTTATCACTAAGGCTCATACAACACCAACCATACATGCATTTCAAACTTATCCTACGGTCAACTAGCCTAAGTTTTCACGACACATTATATATTACATACGAGAAAACAAAACCATACCTTGGCCGATTCCCCCCTAAGCTCAAACACCAAACTTCAAGCTTCAAAGACTCCAAATCAAATCCAATAATTCCAGCCACCAAAGGTTTGTCCCAAGAACTTCAATTTGCTAATTCAACTCCAATTCAACATAAACTCAAGCTAGTTCATACAATTTATTCAAATTAGGGTTAAGTACTTTTTTCGTCCCTAAGGTTCGAGGTAAAAATAAAATTCGTTCCCGATCTTTTTTTGTTATTAAAATCATCCTCAAGGTTACAAAATGTTATAAAATCATCCTTTTATTATTTTTTTGACTAAAATACCTTTAACCTTAAATTCTTCTTCATCTTCAGAAACCCTTCAATTTCACCAAACCTTTCCTCCATTTTCCTTTCCACAACAACCACAGCTCACTCTCCCACCACGCCACTCACCTCCGCCCCCTAGCCGCCATCGCCGTGCCAAAGAACATTGAGGAGCTCAGCATCAAGATCTCCGGTCTCACCTACCTCTCTCTCTCTCTTTCTCTCTCTCTCTCTCTCTCTCTCTCTCTCTCTCATTTTTTGAGCTCGTCGCCGCTGCTACCAAGGTCCGTCAACTCCGTCGCGCTTGTTGTCGTCATTGAAGACTGTGGCCTCTGATGGTACGGTTTTAATAACTTCTCGAAGAAAGCCAAAACTCAGATCCAAACTTCCCCTTCAAACTCGGCCTCTCTCTCTTATCGTTCCTTTCTCCTCAGTTCGACAACGACAACGATGGTATTGCTCATTGCTAGCATCGCCTTGCTCAACATCTTCTCCTTCTTCGATTCCTCTCTCTCTCTCTCCCTTTCTGTGTTTTGATTCTTTTTGTTATGCTTCTTCGAAGGCAAACGCATTAAGCATCAGATCCGGTTGCTTCTAGAAGCTCTTCGGCAAGAGTAAAGTCATAAGCTTTAGTGCTCCATGCGTGAGGAGAAGTGGGTGTTGGGTATTCTGGGGTTTGTTTTGAGGGAAAGTGCTCCATCGACTTCTACTAGCTTCTATGTTTTGTTGTTACAGAAGAAAATATTATGTTTTTGGTTTGAATTGGTATAAATTACAGAAAAAAACATTGTGTTTTATGGTTTATTGTTGTTGCAGTAGCTCTGTGTTTTATTTCTTGGATTTCAGCCAAATTTTTCCTCCATTTTTTCTTGCTTTTACTTGATTTTTTGGATTTCAATTTGTTCTTCATTCTTTTATTTTTTCTAATTTTCTTTCTTCTATATCATTTTTCTTTGATTTAATTTTTCTTTGTCTCTGTTGTTGTTGTTGATTTTGGTAGAGTCAAGGTTAGACTTATAATGGTTTTGTTGCAGTAAAAGAAGAAAACGCCAAGCCGGTGGAGGTGTGATGGTTAGACTTGTGATTGTTACAGTTGTTGGATATTTTATTTATTTTGTAATTGTTGCTGTTGCTGGATTGTTGATGTGGTTAGGGGTTAATGATGAGAGAGAGCAGGAGTCTGGGAGAAAGAGAGAGAGTAAGAGACTCAGTGATAATGAAGAATGGGTTGAGGGTTAGTGGTGAGGGAAAAATAGTCTAAAAAATATTGTTTATAGACAAAAGGATGATTTTACAATGTTTTGTAACCTTGAGGATGATTTTAATAACAAAAAAAGGTTGGGGACGAATTTGATTTTCACCCCAGACATTAGGGACGAAAAAAGTACTTAACCCTTCAAATTAGTGCTAGGACACACCAAATTGGATGAACCACAAAGGTTTAGAGTTTTCTTACCTTACTCATTGATGATTGGGGCAAAACCCAATAATTATCTAGTGTTAGATTGTACTTAAACTACCAAAATCATCAAAATAACTTAAGATTCATACTAAAATGCGAATTCAAAAAAGGAAAAAGAAACTGGGCACAATTTACAAAGTTTCTTAGCACTTTGTTCGGATAAAAATGAAGAGGACTCCGAGATGAATGTGTGACCGCAAACGACTCGTCAATCAAAGCTCCGAATTGAAAGATATGGTGGATTGAAGATTGAAATTGAAGTTGGAACCCTCACTTGTCACCTCTCTTCCATTTCAGCGTGAAATGGAGTTTGAAGAAGAGGGAAGGTGATGAGCGGATAATTTATACGCTTTTTGGCATTGTTTTCTAGTAGTTTTTAGTATAATTTAGTTAGTTTTTACTATGTTTTTATTAGTTTTTATGCAAAAATTACATTTCTGGATTTTACTATGAGCTTGTGTATTTTTCTATGATTTCAGGTATTTTCTGGCTTAAATTGAGGGACCTGAGCAAAAATCTGATTCAGAGGCTGAAAAAGGACTGCAGATGCTGTTGGATTCTGACCTCCCTACACTCGAAATGGATTTTCTGGAGCTACAGAAACCTAATTGGCACGCTCTCAATTGCGTTGAAAAGTAGACATCCTGGGCTTTCTAGCAATATATAATAGTCCATACTTTGCCCGAGTTTTGACGACGCAAACTGGCATTCAAACGCCAACTTCCTGCCCTATTCTGAAGTTAAACGCCAGAAATAGGTTACAAACCAGAGTTAAACGCCAGAAACAGGCTGCAACCTGGCGTTTAACTCCAAGAGAAGTCTCTACACGTGTAAAGCTCAATGCTCAGCCCAAGCACACACCAAGTGGGCCTCGGAAGTGGATTTCTGCATCATTTACTTATCTCTGTAAACCCTAGTAACTAGTTTAGTATAAATAGGACTTTTTACTATTGTATTTACATCTTTGGATCATCTTTTGATCTTCGGATCATCTTTGGACGTTTAGTCCTTAGACCTAGGTCTTGGTTATTCTGGTTCCCCCTCTGGGGCCGAAGCCAATGAACACCATTATCACTTATGTATTTTCAACGGTGGAGTTTCTACACCTCATAGATTAAAGTGTGGAGCTCTGCTGTTCCTCATGAATTAATGCAAAGTACTATTGTTTTTCTATTTAATTCAAGCTTATCCTTATTCTAAGATATTCATTCGCACCCAAGAACATGATGAATGTGATGATTATGTGACACTCATCACCATTCTCACCTATGAACGCGTGCCTGACAACCACTTCCGTTCTACATGAAAACGAGCTTGAATGCATATCTCTTAGCCTCCATTCCGAAAGATCGGAGTCTTCGTGGTATAAGCTAGAATCAATTGGCAGCATTCTTGAGATCCGAAAAGTCTAAACCTTGTCTGTGGTATTCCAAGTAGGATCTGGGATGGGATGACTGTGACGAGCTTCAAACTTGCGAGTGTTGGGCATAGTGACAGACGCAAAAGGATCAATGGATCCTATTCCAACATGATCGAGAACCAACAGCTGATTAGCCCTGCGGTGACAGTGTAGATGGACCATTTTCACTGAGAGGACGGACGGTAGCAACGGTGATCCCCCAACATACAGCTTGCCATGGAAAGGAGTATGAATGATTGAATGAAGATAATATGAAAGCAGAGATTCAGAAGGAGCAAAGCATCTCCATATGCTTATCTAAAATTCTCACCAATGAATTACATAAGTATCTCTATCTTATCTTAGATTTTATTTATCTTTTAATTATCAAAACCTCATAACCAATTGAATCTGCCTGACTGACAAGATGACCATAGCTTGCTTCAAGCCGACAATCTCCGTGGGATCGACCCTTACTCACGAAAGGTTTATTACTTGGACGATCCAGTGCACTTGCTGGTTAGTTGTGCGGAGTTGTGAAAAGGAGTTGAGATTACAATCGTGCGTACCAAGTTGTTGGCGCCGTTGAGATCACAATTTCGTGCACCAAGTTTTTGACGCTATTGCCGGGGATTGTTCGAGTTTGGACAACTGACGGTTCATCTTGTTGCTCAGATTAGGTAATTTTATTTTATTTTTAAGCTTTTTATTTCTTATTTTCGAAAAATACAAAAAAAAATTTCTTCTTTTTCGTTCTTTCCAAAATAATTTTTGAAAAAACCAAAAAAAATTTAATAAAATCATAAAAACCAAAAATTTTATATTTCCTGTTTGAGTCTAGTGTCAAATTTTAAGTTTGGTGTCAATTGCATCCTTTTTAATTTTTCTAAAAATTTTCGAAAAATTCATGCATGTGTTCCTCATGATCTTCAAGTTGTTCTTGATGACCTTCTTTGTTTGATCTTTGTATTTTTATGTTTTGTGTCTTTTCTTGTTTTTCATATGCATTTTTGAATTATTAGTGTCTAAAGTTTAAAAATTTTTAAGTTTAGTGTCTTGCATATTTTTCTTTTCTTAAAAATTTTCAAAAATAAGTCTTGATGTTCATCTTGATCTTCAAAGTGTTCTTGGTGTTCATCTTGACATTCAAAGTGTTCTTGCATGCATTAGTTGTTTTGATTCATAATTTCTATGTTTTGTTTCAATTTGGTGTTTTTCTCTCTCTTTACTAAAAATCCAAAAATAAAAAAATATATCTTTCCTTGTTTTACTCATAAATTTCAATTTCAAAATTCTATCTTTTCAAATCTTTTTCAAAAATCAAATCTTTTTCATTTATTTTTACATATTTTCGAAATTTTTTTAAAAAAAATTGATTTTCAAAATCTTTTTCTTATTCTTACTTCATATTTTCGAAAATCTCACTAACATTTAATGTTTTAATTCAAAAAATTTTCAAGTTGTTACTTGCCTATTAAGAAAGGTTCAATCTTTGAATTTTAAAATCATATCTTTTAGTTTCTTGTTAGTCAAGTAATTAACTTTAATTTCAAAATCAAATCTTTTTAAATTTCTTTTTCAAATCTTTTTCAAAATGATTTTCAATCACATCTTTTTCAAAATCAATTTCAAAATCCTTTCTAACTTCTTATCTTTTCTAACTTCTTATCTTTTCAAATCTTTTTCAATTAACCACTTGACTGTTTGTTTGATTTTAAAAGTTTTCTATTTCAATCATATCTTTTTTAAAACCACCTAACTACCTTTCTCTCTCCAATTTTCGAAAACTCCTCTCCACTTTTTCAAAATTCCTTTTTGTTAACTAATTGTTTTAAATTTTAATTTAATCTTATTTCTCTTATTAAATTTCGAATTTTAACTAATATTTAAAATAAAAACAAAAATATTTTTCCTTTTATTTTTAATTAAATTCAAATTCTCTCCCTCTCATCTCTTTCTATTTACTTATTTATCTACTAACACTTCTCTTCTACTCTTCTACTCTTCTATTCTTCTACTCACATAAAGGAATCTCTATACTGTGACATAGAGGATTCATCTTCTTTGCTGTTCTCTTCTTTTTCATATGAGCAGGAACAAAGATAAGAACATTCTTGTTGAAACTGATCCTGAACCTGAAAGGACTCTAAAGAGAAAACTAAGAGAAGCTAAAGCACAACCCTCTGAAGAGGACCTGACAGAAATTTTCGAAAAAGAAGGAGACATGGCCGAACCTAATAACAATGGTGGAGATGCAAGGAAGATGCTTGGTGACTTTATTGCACCCTCTTCCAAATTCTATGGAAGAAGCATCTCAATTCTTGCCATTGGAGCAAACAACTTTGAGCTTAAGCCTCAATTAGTTTCTCTAATACAGCAGAATTGTAAGTTTCATGGACTTCCAATGGAAGATCCTCATCAGTTTCTAACTGAATTCTTGCAAATCTGTGACACTGTCAAGACCAATGGAGTTGATCCCGAGGTCTACAGGCTTATGCTTTTCCCTTTTGCTGTAAGAGACAGAGCTAGAACATGGTTAGATTCACAACCTAAAGAAAGCCTGAACTCTTAGGATAAGCTGGTCAGTGCTTTCCTGGCCAAATTCTTTCCACCTCAAAAGATGAGCAAGCTTAGAGTGAAAATCCAAACCTTCAGACAGAAGGAAGGTGAGTCCCTCTATGAAGCTTGGGAAAGATATAAGTAATTGATCAAAAGGTGTCCTACTGACATGCTTCCAGAATGGAGCATCATATGTATATTCTATGATGGTCTGTCTGAGTTGTCAAAAATGTCATTGGACCATTCTGCAGGAGGATGTCTTCATCTGAAAACCCTATAAAAGCTCAGAAACTCATTGAAATGGTTGCAAATAACCAATTCATGTACACCTCTGAGAGGAATCCTGTGAGTAATAGGACGCCTCAGAAGAAGGGAGTTCTTGAAATTGATACTCTGAATGCCATATTGGCTCAGAACAAAATATTGACTCAACAAGTCAATATGATTTCTCAAAGTCTGAATGGGTTGCATGCTGCATCCAACAGTACTAAAGAAGCATCTTCTGAAGAAGAAGCTCATGATCCTGAGAACCCTGCAATGGCAGAGGTGAATTACATGGGAGAACCCTATGGAAACACCTATAATCCTTCATGGAGAAATCATCCAAATTTCTCATGGAAGGACCAATAGAAGCCTCAACAAGGCTTCAACAATAATAGTGGAAGAAATAGGTTTAGCAATAGCAAGCCTTTTCCATCATCTTCTCAGCAACAGACAGAGTATTCTGAACAGAGCCATTCTGGCCTGGCAACCATAGTCTCTGATATATCCAAGACTACACTAAGTTTCATGAATGAAATAAGGTCCTCCCTTAGAAATTTGGAGGCACAGGTGGGTCAGATGAGTAAGAAGATTACTGAAACTCCCCCCAGTACTCTCCCAAGCAATACAGAAGAAAATCCCAAGAGAGAGTGCAAGGCCATAACCATGACCAACATGGCCAAACCTGGAGAGAGTGAGGAGGACGTGAGTCCCAGTAAGAAAAACCTCTTGGGACGTCCTCTAGACAGAAAGGAGTTTTCCTTTGAGGAACAAAAGGAATCTGAGGCTCATACAGAAACTATAGAGATTCCATTGAACCTCCTTCTGCCATTCATGAGCTCTGATGAATATTCTTCCTCTGAAGAGGATGAAGACATCACTGAAGAGCAAGTTGCTAAATATATAGGAGCAATCATGAAGCTGAATGCCAAGTTATTTGGTACTGAGACTTGGGAGGATGAACCCCCTTGTTCACCAATGAACTGAATGCATTAATGAGGCAGACATTACCTCAGAAGAAACCGGATCCCAAAAAATTCTTCATACCTTGTACCATAGGCACCATGACCTTTGAAAAGGCTCTATGTGACCTGGGGTCAGGGATAAACCTCATGCCCCTCTCTGTAATGGAGAAACTGGGAATCTTTGAGGTACAAGCTACAAGAATCTCACTAGAGATGGCAGACAAATCAATGAAACAGGCTAATGGACTAGTAGAGGACGTGCTAGTGAAAGTTGAAGGCCTTTACATCCCTGCTGATTTCATAATCCTAGACACTGGGAAGGATGAGGATGAATCCATCATCCTTGGCAGACCCTTCCTAGCCACAGCAAAAGCTGTGGTTGATGTTGACAGAGGAGAGTTGATCCTTCAGTTGAATGAGGACTACCTTATATTTAAGACTCAAGGTTCTCCTTCTGTAACTATGGAGAGGAAGCATGAAAAGCTTCTCTCAATACAGAGTCAAACAAAACCCCCACCTTCAAACTCTAAGTTTGCTGTTGGGAGGCCACAACCAAACTCTAAGTTTGGTGTTGAGAGGCCCCAACCATGCTCTGATTATCTGTGAGGCTCCATGAGAGCTCACTGTCAAGCTATTGACATTAAAGAAGCGCTTATTGGAAGGCAACCTAATGTCATTTAATTATATCTATTTATTTTCCATTGCTATTTTATGTTTTCTTTAGGTTGATGATCATGTGAAGTCACAAAAACAACTGAAAAATAAAAAACAAAATGAAAAATAGCTCACCCTGGAGGAAGAGCTTACTGGCGTTTAAACGCCAGTAAGAAGCATCAGACTGGCGTTTAACGCCAAAAAGAAGCATTAAGCTGGCGTTAAACGCCAGAAACAAGCACCAGACTGGTGTTTAACGCCAGAATAGAGCATCAACTTGGCGTTAAACGCCAAGAAAGGGAGAAAAGCTGGCATTTAACGCCAGAAACAAGCAGCAGTCTGGCGTTAAACGCCAGGATTGCACTCTAAGGGCATTTTTGCACGCCTCAATGGAGCAGGGATGCTAAGTCCTTGACTTGGTGTGGTAAAAGCATTGCTTTTTGTTTTTCCATAACCATTAATGGCACCTAAGGCTAGAGAAACCTCAAGAAAGAGGAAAGGGAAGGCAAAAGCTTCCACCTCCGAGTCATGGGAGATGGAGAGATTCATCTCAAAGGTCCATCAAGGCCACTTCTATGAAGTTGTGGCCAAGAAGAAGGTGATCCCTGAGGTCCCTTTCAAGCTCAAAAGGAGTGAGTATCCGGAGATCCTCCATGAGATTAGAGAAGATCAAAAAGCTACGAGGGAGAAGCAACAAAGGCAAGGAAGAGACATAGAGGAGCTCAAGAGCACCATTGGTTCTTCAAGAGGAAGAAGACGCCACCCTCACTAAGGTGGACCCGTCCCTTAATCTCCTTGTCTATTTATTTTTTCTGTTTTCGTTCTCTATGCTTTATTTTTATTTATGTTTGTGTCTTCATTACATGATCATTAGTGTCTAGTGTCTATGCCTTAAAGCTATGAATGTCCTATGAATCCATCACCTTTCTTAAATGAAAAATGTTCTAAAAGCAAAAGAACAAGAAGTACATGATTTTGAATTCATCCTTGAAATTAGTTTAATTATATTGATGTGGTGACAATACTTTTTGCTTTCTGAATGAATGCTTGAACAGTGCATATTTTTGAATTTGTTGTTTGTGAATGTTAAAATTATTGGCTCTTGAAAGAATGATGAAAAAGGAGAAATATTATTTGATAATCTGAAAAATCATAAAATTGATTCTTGAAGCAAGAAAAAGAAGTGAAGGACAAGGCTTGCGAAAAAAAATGGCGAAAAAAAATTAAGAAAAGAAAAACAAAGAAAAAGAAAAAGCAAGCAGAAAAAGCCAAGAGCTCTTTAAACAAAAAGGCAAGAGCAAAAAGCCAATAACCCTTTAAACTAAAAGGCAAGGGTAAAAAGGATCCAAGGCTTTGAGCATCAGTGGATAGGAGGGCCCAAAGGAATAAAATCCTGACCTAAGCGGCTAAACCAAGCTGTCCTTAACCATGTGCTTGTGGCGTGAAGGTGTCAAGTGAAAAGCTTGAGACTGAGCGGTTAAAGTCGTGATCCAAAGCAAAAAGAGTGTGCTTAAGAACCCTGGACACCTCTAATTGGGGACTCTAGCAAAGCTGAGTCACAATCTGAAAAGGTTCACCCAGTTCTGTGTCTGTGGCATTTATGTATCCGGTGGTAATACTGGAAAACAAAGTGCTTAGGGCCACAGCCAAGACTAAAAAAGTAGCTGTGTTCAAGAATCAACATACTAAACTAGGAGAATCAATAACACTATCTAAATTCTGAGTTCCTATAGATGCCAATCATTATGAACTACAAAGGATAAAGTGAGATGCCAAAACTGTTCAGAGGCAAAAAGCTACTAGTCCCGCCCATCTAATTGGAGCTAAGTTTCATTGATATTTTAGAATTTATAGTATATTCTCTTCTTTTTATCCTATTTGATTTTCAATTACTTGGGGACAAGCAACAATTTAAGTTTGGTATTGTGATGAGCGGATAATTTATACGCTTTTTAACATTGTTTTCTAGTAGTTTTTAGTATAATTTAGTTAGTTTTTATGCAAAAATTACATTTCTGGATTTTACTATGAGCTTGTGTATTTTTCTGTAATTTCAGGTATTTTCTGGCTTAAATTGAGGGACCTGAGCAAAAATCTGATTCAGAGGCTGAAAAAGGACTGCAGATGCTGTTGGATTCTGACCTCCCTACACTCGAAATGGATTTTCTGGAGTTACAGAAACCTAATTGGCACGCTCTCAATTGCGTTGAAAAGTAGACATCCAGGGCTTTCCAGAAATATATAATAGTCCATACTTTACCCGAGTTTTGACGAAGAAAATTGGCATTCAAACGCCAACTTCCTGCCTTATTCTAAAGTTAAACGCCAGAAACAGGTTACAAACCAGAGTTAAGCGCCAGAAACAGGCTGCAACCTGGTGTTTAACTCCAATAGAAGTCTCTACACGTGTAAAGCTCAATGCTCAGCCCAAGCACACACCAAGTGAGCCCCGGTAGAGTAGTTGTTGTTTGTTATCTTGAACTCTGTATATACCTCACCATGACTCATTGTAACACACATCACAGTGAATAATATTCATTTACTTTCTGATAATTCATTCTTCTATTCTATCTTTCTTTTCTTTCTATTCTTGATTCATCATCAAGAATACGATTCTTAATATTCAAAAACCTCAATATGGTATACATCATCATCATGGTGATTGTTCTACCTAAATCCTCATCAAAATATCTGCTTCAACTAATCCTTGACAAGTTAGATGATAACAATTCCTAAGTTGGAAGCAAACAAAATTCATCATTGTTCAAAGCTAAGATCTTACTATCATTTCTTAGCAGATAAAGTTCCTCCCAAATTTGAAAATGGTGTAGCAAGAATAGCAAATATAGAATCACCAACACACAAAGAATGACGACTTCAAGATTTATCTTTGATGACCTAGGTACTTGCTTCTGTTTTACCAACATTAAAAAATAACATTATTTTCTACTCTTAATTTCATGAGATGTGGATTTGAGTATTTTACAACATCATCTAAGACACACATACAAAGTCTTAAATCTCAGTTCAAGTCTATTAAGAAGACTAGATCAACATTTGAATATTTGTTAAAGATCAAGCAATTGATGATGCACTTACAGCAAATATTCTCCAATTTATGAAGACTTACTGAGAAGTACCAATGGTTTATTTCATCTCGGATGGCAAGACTTGGACATTTCTCAGTCATAGAGGTAAAAGAATTCTTGACAACATCTGAGGAAATGCTCATCATATTCAAGAACTAGATTATAGCATCCCTTTAGCTTATCTTGCTCAAACATTATTAATTTCAACAAGGCAATCAAAGGCTCAAATAGTGGTAAAAAAGATAGAGCTGGAAGATTCAATCGTGGAGGCAGAATGAACTTCAATTCTGGTGGACTTCAATCCTAGATTTTCGACAAACCTTGACATCCATCCTGGAGATGTTATTATAGATATGACAAAGCTACCAAAATTCACAACATTCAGTCAATCATCCCCCTGCACAACCTCTTTTATTCTATCAACCTAAAGATTCTTTTGTTGTCCTATCAACCAAAATAAACTCTACTTGCTCACCATAGTATCCAAACTCAGGTGCCAATCACTATGTCACTGCAAATGCATATAATCTCCTTACTGCAACAGCATTCCAATCTGGATCAGACAATTTATACATAGGTAATGGACAGGTATACTTATCTTTAAAATAGGTACTTTAATTTACAAGATTCACAAACTTCTATATGCTTTAAACTTAATAATTTACTGCATGTTCCTCAGATAACCCAAAATATATTGAGTGTTTCTAAGTTTGCAAAAGACAATTGCATTTTCTTTAAATTTTGGCCTAAACAATATTTTGTGCGTGATCAGGTTACCACGAACCATCTTCTTCTGGGAATAGCTAAAAATGGGATATATGTATTTACAACTTCAGCATTCCTAAATCTATTTCTTTCTATTCTTTTAGAATTAGAAATAATCTTGAAATTGTTCCTTTTAATTATGCTTGCACTTTAGCATGTAATTCTGAAGTTGCCTTCGCTGTCGTAGTATCTAATTCTAATAAAAATATATTAGATTTTGTTAGAAAAGACTTGGCCACCCAGCAATACAAATTGTTATGCAAATTTTGGATAAATGCAACATTCATGTTCTTGTATCCTTTGTTACTAATTCTGTTTGTGAATCATGTGTTATGGCTAAATCTTATAATGTACCTTTTCATACATTTAAAACTGTTTATACTTAGCCTCTTGAATTATTGTTTGCAAACATTTAGGGGACCATCTCCTACGTTATCTAGAAATAGATACATGTACTATATAAGTTTTATGGATGCATTCATAAGGTATACTTGCATATCTCTTCTTATAAACAAATTTTAGTTATGATTGCCTTTCAAAATGATAAAAATCAAATCGAAAAATAATATGGTTGCAAATTAAAGGTTATTCAAACTCATCATAATATGATATTTTTATCACATGCTCTTAAGTCTTCTTTGAATGGTATTTTTCATAGATTGTCTTTCCCTTACACTCATCAACAACAAGATAGTATTGCATATAAGCACAAACAAACAGTTGAGGAATGTCTATCCTTATTAGCTATTCCATCTCTCCCAATGGAATTTTGGGATGATGCATTCATCTTTGATGTTCACCCAATTAACAAGCTGCCTACTAAGGTTTTGGAATCTAAATCACTTTTTGAGCTTATGTTCAATAAGGAACCTTATTACAATTTTTCAAAAGTATTTGAGTGCACTTGCTACCCTCATTTGAGGCCTTATAAAAAGTATAAACTTGATTAGAAATCACATATTTTCTTATTTTGGGATATGACAACAACTACAAAGGCTTTAGATGCCTTTCACCAAGTGGCAAACTTTTTCTTTCAAGACATGTTGTCTTTGATAAAGCCTTCTTTTCTTATTAGACACGTTTTCTCAATCCTAATCCTTCTTTAAAATTTGATTCTCAATTACCTTCTCAAAATGAACATATTTTTGTTCCAGAAAGTAACAACACCTTTATTTCTGACTTAAGCATAATACATATGTCGTCACTTCATCAGCCATCAAATCATGTAGCTGTCAACCTAAATGTTTACAATTTACTTTACCTTAGTCACCAAATACTCAACTTTTTTTTGCCTCTATATCAACTCAGTCTAACATCTCACATCCAATATCTTCTCAAATTAGTCCAAGTAATTATGAATCAAATTTTAATCGTACATAACCTCAAATTCCTCTTTAAGAAACTCAAATTGATATTTATCTATACCTAAACCACCTATTACTCAGAACCAACATTAGATAATTACAAGATCTAAGGTTGGGATAACTAAGCCAAAGGCCTTGTTGTCAAGTTATTCTGATATTAAGACTGAGGTAGTTTAACTTCGATAATGTATTCCTCAATGGCCAACTTCATGAGACCATTTATAGAACAACCTCAGGGAACAAGAATCTAGTTATACTTGTAAATTGCAAAAAGCAATTTATGGGTTGAAACAAGATCCTTGAGCTAGGTTTCACACATTTTCTATCACTTTAAATGGTTTTGATTTCAAAAGCACTGTCTCTAATCCTTCTTTATTTGTGAAGAGAACTAACAAATCAATTACACTCTTAATAGCGATGATATATTGATCACTGGAAGTGATTCCTTTGAAATTGCTCATTGATTACTAATTTACATGTCATTTTCACTCTAAAGAATTTAGGACAATTTAGTTTCTTTCTTGGGTTAGAAGCTAGTTGTAACAACCTATCACCCTAAGCCTTACCTCTGCTGTAAAGCAAAGGACAATAATGTGTCACGACAATTTTAAAGCTCATACAATAGTTTATAATCAAGAGATAATAATAACTAGAAGCCCGATGAAGGAACAAAAGATCAAAGACGTATAAAACAGATATACAAAGCTCGAAATGTTCACACACGATAACTAAAGCGTGTTGGCATGAAAAGAACAAAACATAATATATAAAACCTTGCAAATTGCTCCAGGATATACAAGGTAATAAATAAGTAAACAATTTATATATATATACAATATCCAAAAGGGAACTAGCCGCAGCCCCCGCAGAGATTAGGCTGTCTAGTTTAAACAAAAGATACATAAGAATTTTGATAATAAAATAGCTAACCTCTTATGTCTCAAAGTTTTCAGAAATAAAGCCTCTAAGACACAAAGTATATAAAAGTGAGAGACTACAACAAAATAAAGCAAATATAAAGCTGAGTCATCTTCCGCTTTGTCACCATGTCCGTAAACTCACCGAGGTGGGTTGTGACATGTATCTGAAAAATAACAACATATATGGTATGAGAAACAGGGGTTCTCAGTATGGTAACAATACCCAATAGATAAGATATAAAGTTCCAGAAAGCTAAAAGCAATCCAAGAACTTCTCACGAGCATAAAGATTCAAAACTCATAAAGATACTTTAAAGCCAAAAATGGTTATCTAAACTTAAGGATTTTCTAACTAATAAAACACCACGCTATCCCACAGCCTTCACCAATCTAACCTAAACGCAATCCCATTGCCACCGCCTACCAAACCTCCTCAATCCCATCAAAACACAAGTAAAACACAAGAGTAGTTCATATACAACAAGTAATTCAATTAGCAATTAGGCATGTTATTCATTTTGGCATAATGCAAGTAATCAAAGCAAACAAATACGTAGAAAATTCATATGATGAATGCATGTCCTATTGGCTGTGATATCACTTATTGATTCAACTGCCAATCCAACACATCTACTTGGGATGTCACTTTTCTGTAATGCCCCTGGGATATAGTGACCGGCTCACTTCTATGCTCTCCGAGGGATATAGTGCCCGGCTTACTCTTTCAAGTTATAATGCCCGAGTTCACTCTTATGGCACGAAAGGTTATGCGAGTGGGAGACTGCCTCAGTCCTCACATCTGAACGTAGGCAGGAGACTGCCAAAGCCCCTATGCCGGCGCCACAACCTCGACAAGCGGGATCCCACCCGCATTCCCAAGGGGCATAGCAACTTACCAAATCATAGTATATCAATGTATGTTATTCAATTTCAGAGATCACTGTTCATATTCACCAAATTCCTCAACCTCAATCCTTCATAATTTCTTATTCATATTCAATTTCTCAATTCATCATCAATACAACACTCTACCAACCCACTCTAACCATTCCATCCACAATATGTTACAAACTTAAGTCAACGTCTCTAAACTCATAACAGAAAATACCCCTTTTTATTTTACCCAGTACATTCTCGCTCGTCCCAAAGCCTAAACACTAGATAGGGGATCTTAAACAGGGGTTACAGAGGTGAAAGAGCAGAGTGGATAGAAAAAAACAATTAAAACAAATATTTTCAGCAAAACAGGACATTCATGCGTACGCATACCTCACGCGTACGCATGAGTCCCCTTCTGTGCCTGCACATGATACGCACACAAAAAACATTTGATTCTGAAAATGCAAGTTGTGCATACGCATGACCTCGCTTTTGTGCATACGCATTGTATGTGCACGCTACTCGCACAAGCTCTTTTACTCTTGTAACGCCCATCATGCGTACGCAACGCATGACCTCAAATTCCTGCAACTTCTGCAGAATTCAGTGTTTAACCCTAAACTTTAAACACGCATAACTTTTTTGTTAAGAATCATTTTTTGTCCGTTCTTTGAACATCATAAACTAGACGGACCCAATTTAAGATAAGTTTCATAAAATTTGGAAGTCCAAAAACTAAGTTATGGCATGTTGAAGTTGGTTAAAAATAGGTTTTACCAAATTTGCTAAGATCCTCTAGTTTCAAAAACTTCCAAACCAAACCATAATTTTCCATACCAATCTCAATACTATATACTTCTACACATCAATTACTCCTCAATCATTTTCCAACTATCGAAACCTAATCACTCACTTCCAAACCATTTCAATTCACTAATTCTAAATCCAACAATATTTCACCAAATTTTATCAGCAAACCCACATTACCATCAATTATCATCACAATCAATAATTATTATTCATTTCAGTCCATCATACTTACCCAGACTTATTCAGTCACGGTCTTCGGTCCAAATTTTACCAACATTTATTATCACAATCATTAATTACACATCAATTTCATTCACATGATCATACCAAAACTCCATCCAATTAATCACACATATTCCATCAACCAATTCATACAATTCATATATATATTAAGGTAACTAGCCTATGTTTCACACAACATTACATATTACCTAAAAGAAACTGAAACCATACCTTGGTCGATTTCCTCCCAAGCTCAAAACACCACAAAAACGTAATTTTCCACAAGCTTCTCAAGCCTCCAAGCCAATCCAACAACCTCCAACCACCAAAGCTCAAACCTAAGCACTCCAATGCCAAATTCAACTCTAATTCAACATGGATTTGAAGCTAGTTCATACAATTAACCAAAATCAATACTAGGGTTCAAAAATTTAACAAACCACAAAGATTTAGTGAATTCTTACCTTGCCCACTGAAATTTGGGGTGAAACCCACTAATCACCTAAGCTAGATTACACCTAAATAATGAAATCATGAAGAATCTCAATACCCAAAAGCCAATTTCAAAATTGACATAGCACAGAGAACTAAAGTAAGGGAATAAAGTTTCTTACTAATTTGTTTAGATAGAATTAAAGAGCTCAACAAGAGGATCGCGTGGCTGTAAATGACACGCCAATCGGAGCTCCAAAGAGAAAGATATGACCAAGGGAAGAAGATGATGAATAGTGGCAAAGGGTTCTTCTTCTCTTCTCTATTTCCCTCTTTGGCTGAAGTGTTTTTGTGTTTAAGTGAGGCTACTATGCTGAACTTGGCACATTTGGGGGGTTGGGTAAGTGGGCCTTGGGCCTAATTGTGGCCCAGGTCCGTTTACTTAGCCATTTGGCCCAATTTTGGGACAAAATTTTTAAAATTAGCGTTTTAATTCATAGTCTAAATATTTTTATCTTCTCTAATTTATAAAATTCAACTTCCTACATTTATTCACTAATTAATTTAATTCTCTCACCAACACCTGCATTATCATTTATATACGAGCGATATTTCTTTTTATGAACTATATTCTATATCTCCCCTCTACTAATGCACTTTCTCTATAATTGCTCCTATAACAACATTGATATTGGCACAAACATATAACTAACAATTGAATATTACAAAAAATGAAGAAATATTTGAAACAAAATACAAATCGATTACCTCTTCATATCTTCTTCTTGCCAATGTTTTGAAACCCCAATATGTGTGTAAGCTTGCTTCGAACGATTTAAAGCATTTTGTCTATACTTCTTGTGTAAAAAAAATACAAATACAAATGAGCATGGCTTGAATTAAAAAAATTTAAGGAGTCTTTTACGTAGGCATATTTGGTTTAGGAGAAAGAAATATAAAGGGTATTTTGGGATTTTGCTACCATCACGTCAATTAAGCATCTTAAGCAGTAATTCAAAGGGTTTTAAATTGGATAGAATGAGATATCAGTCCATTATTTTATTTAATTGTTACCTTTATGCCATCCTTCAACCGATATTGGACGGGTCATTTCCAGTGATTTGCATCTAGTCCTGATGGGTGACGCTGAGCATTTTTCTCAAAAGTCTTTGTCTCATCATAAAACTTATGAAACAACTTGGATCTTGTATCCTTCCAGTTTTTTCCTATTCTTTGCATAATTTTTGGCTTTATTTTTTCTTTGTCATCGTCTTTATAGTGAAAGAATTGCTACAAAATTTTGACATTATTAGTAACCAAAACCAATAAATAGATACGAAATGCTAGATAATATGATTATAAAAATAAAAAAAAAGTTAATAAAAAAAAGCTAATAAAACTTAAATATATGAAATAAAAATTATGGAAATTCAACGAGTTGTATAAAATACCCAAAGGAAAGTTTTCACCAAAAAAAAAATTTAATCAAATTGCCTTAAACTAAAAAATTAAAAACTTATACCTTAACCATTGCATGTTATATGCATCTTCCTTGATAGCTATGTTTATTGTCTTCCAACTCTCTTCACAAATGGAAAATTGTTGAAAATTAACACCCAAACTCCCCGAAATCCCACTTAATAAGCTAGCCGCCTGATCAATTGATTGCAATTATTTTTTAAATTGGAGTATGATCTTTTTACTAGGAGGAAGTGCTATAGCCTCCTTGACGCTTAAACTCATCCTTTTTGTAACGCCATCCTCTAAGGAAGAAAAAATAATGTTTTTTGTGATTATCGCTACACAAAAGGAAAATAGAATACAAGGACATAAAAATATAAAGTATCCAAGATAGGAGAAAAAAATTATACCAATGACATTACCAATCTAATAATCGATATCTTTGTGATTGTTGGCATTGTTGTGACCTTTAGTTTCTTGGGCAACAAATAAGTTGTTGACACGGTCATCAAACGATTCAATCTCATCTGCCTCTGGGTCCTAATCTTCATCCTCCAAATATATATATCAGCAACTTCATCGCCATGCCAAGACTTTGTGTGTGTTGCAGGAGCTTGAGGGTCACCATTGTGATTTGACGGAGCCAACCATGTTTCATTGTACGGTGGACAAAATGATACGGTATTGAATGAGATGTTCGAGCACTATTTGTAAAAGACAAAAATGGATGAGCTCTAGCATGTGGTTGCTCACTTGATATATTAGTTTTCCTAGACATTGTTCCGTCCTACAGGAAAAACGAAATCATTTAAAAAAATGAAAATTAGAATTTACAGAAACTAATAATTTATACATAGTTTTAACATAAACTTATGTAATCAATGTGAACAAAGATCACTCACCAAACTAGCCTGAGTTTGGACATCAGTGTCAGCATTGGTTCCGACTGCACTCATAATGTTGTACCGAAATCTCTTAGGTATTTTTTCAAACTTTGACATAAAATAAAGTTATTAGACAAGTATTAACGATAATATAAAAAAATGCATTAAAAGCAGTCAATATTCATAAAAGTACAACTGTAAAATTCATCTCAAGTAAAAAAGGATGGCATTAAAATAAGCGTATAAGAAAACAGATGAAAAATATGAATCATGTATTCATTCTCATTGGTAAACTCTTGATCCGTAACAATGTGGCTTGGACCTCCACTTGAAATTCCAAGAGTTCCTTCCAATCAGAATATACATATCCAACTTATATGTTAGGAAGCTAAATAAAAGTAGTGCATACATCACAAGAAATTACCGTAATCACCAGAGAGTTTTTAATTCCTAATGGATGCATTATCCAAATTGGGACCAACTTAAAAATGCTCCTAATAGTGCCCTAAGGTCAATCTTCTGAACAATTTATAAGGGTAAAACTTTCATAGGGTTGAACAAGCTCTATTGCATCATGTGAAATATTTTATTAAGATCATATAATTACACAAACATCCATAAGTACATAAATCTAATAAAGGTTGTGAGGAGTATTTTTTGTAGTTCATAAGTGATAAAATACAAAGCATTTCACCAAATCCTTTTTTTATTTTTAATATAAGAAAAATTGGAAAAACAAAACACCTTTCTCCACATATAGCTTAAGATCCTAAACCAATTTTTTAATATTAGTTTAGATTTTAGAGCCACACATCAAGAAGAAGAACACATACAACAACACTATAAACAACATTGTCTCAAAACACAACACTCCAGATACGCCGACTTAACTAAATGTAACAATAACCAATTACCATAAAGGGACAAGAAAAAAGGTAATATTTTTCATGTAAGTTACTTAAAAAAATAACATTTTTCAGTATTACAAATCAGCAATAAAAGGCAACAACAACAAATTATCAACACAAAAAATATTTAATTTAGAATCCAGTAAGCAAAAATAAAAAAGTTGCTCAACCAGTCCAACACTAAACTATATATATGCGGTTAAGATCCCCAATATTGCACCACTGTTCATGGTAGTCATTCATGATGGATGGAGGCCATGGAGAATAAACGGCAAATACATAAGAAATCAGTTTAGATAGAAGTTAATACACTAATTATGCGCATACACATAAGATTTACTTACAGTTAGGCATCTGAATTAAAGATAAAACACTTCAGAATTTACCTTCTAAGTATTTTATTTTAGGACATTTTTTACATCAACTTTTTTATTTTGTAGAATTGCACTATAAATTCAAAGAATAAGTAAATTGAAAAACCATATGCATTGATATATTACGTTTATATATATATATATAACAAAAATAAAATACAGACAAACTCAATTTAAGTACTAAACAAAAGTATTAATTTTATCAAATGCAACATTGGATTAGCACAACATTAAAGAATTTGTTTGTGAACTTATTCAAATAATATTCAATTGATTTTTTAAAAAGAAGTAACATATAAACTATATAAGGACTATGTAAATTCGCAGCGGTTAAAAAGAAAACTGACGCTAAATTAAAAATATATCGGCAGTTTGGCTTTAATCGCCGCTAAATACACCAGTTTTGGCAGCACAATTTTTTTGCCACATTAACTGCCGCTAAATATAGCTTTTAGCAGCGATTTTAACCGAACCGCCGTTAAATCCCGACAGTATAGCAGCCATTATCTCTGCTCTCGTATTGACCACTGCTAGTTTTCTTTTTACAATAATTTTTGGTAACCGCCGCAATTTATCATTATCTGCCGAAATTTTTATAGTGATATTTTATTTTTGAAATAAAATATTATTTTGGTCTTTAAATTTATGCTTAAAAATAAAATGGTAACTAATTCTTTTATTGTCAAAATCTTCTCTAATACTACACAAAAATTTTAAAATGATATTTTCATCAAGTAATGTTAATTTTTGGAAGAAATTGTCTTTAGTGACGGTTAGTTGTGAAAAAATAATAATAATTAGAAAACTAAATTTTATAAAAATAAAATTATTTGAAATTTACTCATTTGAACCTATCAATATAATGGCATTGCATGATATTCTCTGCTTAACAATTTTCTTCTTTCTTTGATCATTAATTCTGTTTCAATATTATATTGAAATTTCAAATTATATATTAAAAAACAACACAGTCATCAAGTAAAATATGCTTACACATAGTGCGTTGAAGTTGGATGCCTCTAGGATAATGATATTATATATTTAGGTCAAGAGTTGAACTACGAAGGAACTTTTTTTTATGGCCTAGAGTGAAGAATAATTAGAAGATAGCAAAAATGTAACCCTAGTTTCAACATGTATTTAACAAATAAAAGGCGCATATACTCTTTGTAAAAGGGTAACTGTTAAACCAAATATTTAGAGTAAACTTTTAAATCAGTTCATTCACCACAAGTTTTTGCATCGGTCAACTTTATTTCTCATCATTTGTTATTAGGTTTACTATTTTTCAATAGCAGAGGCTCAAACAAAAATATTAAAATGTCTTTAAATAAAGACGTTTGATCTTTTTCACTAACTAAATTGATGTTATGTATTAAATTTTTGACACGTGACATAGATTAAACGTGTTGTTATTATTAAAAAGTGTTGTTATGTTTTTGAAATCGTTACTTTAACTTTTAACAAAAAAATTA
>NC_029794.2:15953268-15955740 GCF_000816755.2 Arachis ipaensis | reverse complement strand
TATTTTAATGTACTAATATCTTATTGCTAATTGTTTCCTTTTTTAGTTTAAAAATTCTTATTCATTTTTAAATTTCTCGAATAAAACTTATTATAAAATTAAGATTTTGAAAAAAAAAATATTTTGTATTGATTTTAAAAATTCAGTTTCATTTCAATTAACATTAGTTAGAATCATTAATTTTTAATCTATTAATTTGGATAATTTTATTATTTCTTATCCTAGATCTTCTAATTTACTTGTTGATTCAATTTTATTCATAGTTTATGCTTTTATTATTAAGTCAAGTTTTTTAAAGTACATATTTTAGCTGTGGCCAAATAAACAGCTTTAAAAAAAGTTATTTTTTCCGTCTTTATATGAGTGGTGCATTTTTTAATTAGACAACTTCATCCTAAACAATCACATTTTGAATAATTAACTATTTTAAGGGTGAGTTTGGATTAATTTTTAAAATTAGATTAATATACTAGATCAGTCTTTTAAAAAATTTTAATTAAATAGTTTAATCATTAATAAATTTTAATCTCCAAATAAATTTCTAACATTTTATTTTGTTAGATATATCAATATTCACGTCAAATTTTTAATAAAAGACAAATCAACTACTGTCATTTATTTAATAAAGACATATCAATCCTAATTTTTTTTAAAAAAAAAATTTAAGATTGGTCTCTCCATATAGACAAATAATTTTATGTGGGGACTAGTTTATCTAAGGAAATAACAGTTTTGAAATTGATTTAGTGATTAAAATTTGTTGAGAACTAAAGCATCTGATGAAAAAAAATTTAAAAATTAATTTGGAGTATTATTCTAAAATTATTTTTAATATATTCTTATTATAAAAACAAATTTATATTTGGATAGGAAATATAAGAAATACTTCTTTTAATAGAGAATTTACTATTTTTCTTAACAAGTTATTTTTTAAAAGAAAAACATATTACTTGTTTGCATTAAAGAATTTTTAAAAAAAAAAATAGAAATGCCTTTTAACAAAAAGTATTTCTTTTCTTTAATAAAATGAATACAAATCGAGCACTAATAAAGCTGAAGAAATTAAACTCTTTCATCCTATAATTATAAGGAGGAAATCGCCCAATACAAATTTAAGGACCAAAATTATTAAAGTTTATTAAAATATTCATCATCAAAGTCCAAAAATGAAAATGATAATAACGGATCACGTTGACAACAGCAACAGTTGAAGAACTATATACCTAGTTAGCTAGTGTTCCCCATTTACTTTACAAATATATCATATAAAATGCAATGGGCCACTATGACTTTTATACTAATTCCCCTCCTCCTATTTTATTTCCATCGAATAAAATACCCAACACATGAATTCATGTGATCATGAAAAGTACGTGAAAACGATATTTGGGTGTTATTGACCACCCTTTTTTGAGAAGGAGAGCTATACTAGCTACTCCTACTATGTAAGTTTGTTACCACAATACAAAATCTCTGTTTTGTTTGGCGACTCATCAATCAACAATTCCTTCTTTGCTGGTTGTTCCCTCCAACTTTTTTTCTTTTTTCTTTTTGTCCTCTCTTGTCAACTTATTCTTTGGGACGCTAGTTTCCTTAATATATATATTTGTTTGTTTGTTTGTTCACGTTGTCCATAACAAGAAAAAGAATAATGGTGTCTTTTCACTTGATAATTTATTACTTCAACACATTAGTTTTGCAACTATGCAAGGATTCGGTTTGTGTGTGTGGTTAAAGTGAATAAACTACTTTTATTCTACCTATTATCCGAGTGATCATTTATTAAACAAATGAATTTTAGAGGGAAATTAATTTTCAGATGGTCTTTTAATTGGAGGTAATTCACCAAAATAGGTGACTGTAGTAATGTATATTTTACGGGGACATGGGCTGATCTGCTTTTCACCATTTGTAAAAAGCCTAAAAAACAGAATAGAATTAGTCATACCAAGGGGAGGCAAAGTAGAACAGAACATTAATGGCGGTTCTGGATAGTAGCAGCTTCGATGACCTTCTCCTACTGTAGCCACTCCACCAGTGGGGACGGTGCAGTTGCCTCTTCATTCTTTCCCCTTTCTTCGTTTCACATTCTTCTTCTTTAATGTTTGTGTTCTCTCTTCTTGTCTTCTTTTTCTATTCTACTGGCATGCTCTCTCTCTCTCATGCCTCACTCTTCTCTTTCCTCCATGTTAAAGCCGAGAAGATAATGTGAAGATGAAGATGGTTCTTGGAATTTGGAGATTAGGATTTTAAATTGATTCAGGGATTCAATTGAGTCTAAGCCACCAAAGTGGGACACCATTTTGAACATAATTTTGTGGTGTCCACGTCACTTTTCAGATGAAAATGCTAACTTGGCATTTTATCTTATTTGTCATCGTATTAATAGCAGTTGACATAGGGACCAACAGAGAGTCACTAAATTGTAGAAAAAATATTATATTTTCGATGAATCAAAATTAAATCTAAATT
>NC_029794.2:15928907-15953254 GCF_000816755.2 Arachis ipaensis | reverse complement strand
TAATTCACATTTTATATTTCAACATATATTCTATATGAATAATTAATTTATAATTTATTTTTTGTGTACATCTAATATAAATATTAGTATAATATACCTTTGCACTTATTTTTTGATATTTCAAAAATATTCACCAAAATACCAAATTAACTCAAAACCTGAGCCACAACTCACAAATGCCAACACGCAAATATACAATTAAAACTAATTCATAGCTTTTCTCTCTAGACTTTTCTCTCATGATTTTTGTTGAATGCTCTCACAATGCTATAGCCTTTTTTTTTTACATAAAAGAGGAAGAAAAAAAATCACATAATCCTAAGATTTGACTCTAAGATATATCTAAAACTACTGGTCAAGTCTAAGAAAAAAAAATTAATATTCATTATGAACTCGATGAAAAAGAAGCAAAATGACTCTTATAGAAGAATGACTTTTTTCTTCTTGCTTTGATAGAACCTAATTTATTAACTAGAAAATGTATATATTTACTTAAATTTTAATCAAGTTTTTTCATTTTTCACCATTTTAATTGGTTTTGAATTTTCTTTCTCTAATGTAATGATTCATAAATGGCTTTTTTACCTAAATGCGCATTTAAAAAACATTAATTCCCAAAATGCGCATGGCTGAAAATTTTTCTGTAAATACGCATAGTCATTTTGTGGCCGCTGTCCGTGAAATGGAAATGAACTCCATTTCAACTATGGTGCCCACGAAATGAGCCACCAATGTCATGCCAACCACACATAATTATATCTATTCTCAAATTATTCTATTTTTGCATATATATATATATATATATATATATATATATATATGTTACTCTTGTTTTTGACCAATCATTGCATCATCCTAACTCAATATTATAACATTAATCTTAATTATTTATGTTTAAGTATAAAATTATTAAACACCTAATCAATCAAACCAAGTACTATAAATTTTATACAACTGAAGTTATCACCTTCCATTTCGTTGCTGTCCTCATGGAAATGGAATATCCATTTCGTGTGTGGTTGGCATGACATTGGTGGCCCATTTCGTGGGCACCATAGTTGAAATGGAGTTCATTTCCATTTCACGGGCAGCGGCCACAAAATGGCAATGCGTATTTACAGAAAAATTTCCAGCCATGCGCATTTTGGGAATTAATGTTTTTTAGATGCGCATTTAGGTAAAAAAGCCATTCATAAATTGTATTAGTTTTTTCTTTTATTTAAATATAATTGTTTTGATATCTCATTAGTGCTCCTAACAAGTTTTGTTTAAGTTTCTGTGTTGAAATATGGGTCATTGTCTAAAGATAAAAAAACACATCACAAGGAGCTATAATAGTTGGATTGGAGCAAACTTAGAATCGTTGGAAAGAATTCGAGCTCTACAACTTTTACATTGAATACTTTTTTTCAATTCTCACCGATTTTCGGTATAATTCAAAACCAAATATTAGTGTCAAGAATGTTCCTGATATTGTCAATTCTCACCTTTTCACACTAATTTAATAATAACTTGAGCTATAAATGTCATGAAACGCTTTTAGTGCCGTTAGAAAACTAACATTCATGGCTTTAGAATGATATGCATATATCTATATTGAACAGAGATGATGTTACCATAAACACAACATATATCAAGATACGGGACATAGCCACTGATGCCATGTTTAATGAATAACATGACTCACATTTTAGGCCCCAAGAAGGCCCCTGATACATTAAAATTTTACGAATAAAAGGAAAAAAATCAAAGGGACTTAGTATGAAGAGCTTTTATAGGTTAGTTAGTTTTAGTTTAATTTTTGTTAGTTCTTGCAAGAATCAACTCTAATTTCATTTTCTCCAAGTTCTTATTTAGTTGTATTTCTACTTTTCATGTTGTGTTTATGGTATCCAACCATAATGCTTTTAGTAAATCACTTTTTAAAAGCTTTTTTTTTTGTAATTTTTTGCAAGCTTCCATCATTTCTCTCAATAATCTCATTTTGTTAAGGTGTTTCTAAGACTTAATAAGTTGTGAAAAATAACATTTTCTTTGCAAAATATTTTAAAATGTAAATTTACAAACTCATTGCCATGATTAAATCTTATGGTAAAGAATGTATTATTGTTTTCATTATGAACCTTCATAGTAAATTCGAAACAATCTGAGAGTCTCATCCTTAGAAGCTAAGATAATAACTATATGTATCTTCAGAAATCATCAACAGTTACAAAGGCACATCTTCAACCACTTAGGCTTGCAATCTTGGTATTACCAAATAGATCAAGATGCAACCGTTCAATAGGTCTTGATGTGTTTATAGCATTGTTGCTTTTAAAATGTGATTTGGTATGTTTTTCCCTTTCACAAAAAATCACAAATGAAATCTTTTTCAAAAGAGATTTGGCATTATCAAACTTCTTGTGACACAACAATTTGTCATCAATAAGTGAGGACAAATACTTTATATTTTTCTCTATTAGGTCCTCAAGATATAATGCATAAGTGTTATCTATACTCTAAGATGTCAGAATAGTAAAACCAGTTACTTTGTTGATTATCTCACACTAATGAGTATCAAATAAAACTCTGTAACCTCAATCACAAAATTGACTCATACTTAATAAGTTGTGTATAAGACTATCAACTATAAAACATCAGAAATAAGGTGAGAATCATTCTTACTAATATTAAAAATGCCAGGAACTTTGCCTTGAACTCCATTAGCGAATTTGACCGAGCCACAGATTTTAAGTCTGAGAAAACTGAAATACTTTTTCTCACCATTCATGTGGATTGAACACAATGTACAATTTCTGCTTCTTAGGTGCTTACACCTTCAGATAGACATGTAACAATAGTTATCTTCATTTTAGGTACGCACGTAATTTCTTGAATTCTTTGGGATTAGTCCTAGAAAATGTTTTCATAAAATATATGATCTTTAATCGCCAAGCATCATTTCGAAATTCTTGGAACCATTAATCATCTTTTCCAAGTTAGATTTAAGAATCTTATTAGTTTAAAAAACTAAAAAATCTCCTCTTTTTAAATCTGGTTTTCCTTTGGAGGATTTTTTGAGATTTCTCAATCAATAGTATTCAAAGACACGTACAATACTTGGCGCACTACAAGAAAAATGTTGATAACCGTCGAATTTATCGTTGGAAAAACGAATAAAATTTGATAGTAATTTAAATACCTTCGAAAACAATCAGACGATATAAACATTGCCGGTAAATGTTTACCGTCGGATTTTTTTCGTCTGACGGTAATTACCGTCGAAAGTTGCGACGGATTAACGGCTCGAAAAACCAATTGGATACCGGCAGATTCTTTCAACGGTATTGTTGGCGCCAAAAAATGTTGTTTTACGCACTGTTACCGTTGGATTATTCCTAAGGTAACTTCGACGGTAATCTCAATTTTTTATTTTTTTCAATTTGAAATACATGGTCAATTTTAATTTTAAATATAAATTTTGTTCACACAATTAGTGGTCTATTCTTAAATATTGAAAAACTGTTATTTAATTAAAATAAATAATACACTATTCAAATATATTAAAAGTCAACTACATCAAATATGTACAACGAAACAATAAAACGGAAAACAAATAACTACAGATCTAGGTAGTCACCATCGTCATCGTCGGTCCCATGGCCCTGAGTCGGCGGCGCAGAAGGCTGTGGTGTCCATATGCCATCAGCAGGACCGTTGCCACCAGTAGTGGTGCTACCACCAGCAAGGTTGATGCCAGCGGCGTATATCTGGGCTAGTACACCATCTGAGCCTTCATACGCTGCATCCGCTACACCGATTCCCAGAGCTCCACCCTAAGCTCATCAGTAGATTTTACGCAGTTAAAGATCTCCTAATACCTCTCCCGATAATCGTTACGCTCCTGCACCTGCAGCCTCAAATCCATGCCTTTCTCGGGCTCGACAGCTCAACTGGTGGTGGAGCCTGACGATGGCCTCAACATGGATGTGCGGAGGCTACTGGCGAAGAACGACGTGATCCCGTATATGCGGTTATTGTACGGTGCTGAGGCGGTCTCGCGCCAAACCACATCGGGATCGAGACTGCAGCTGCAGATCCATCGATGGCGTCCTCCCCACCTTACTGAGACTACTGACTCGCGACCTCTAGTCTTTGTGTGTAGGACTCCTGTACAATTGACACAAGTTATTATGATTATTACATCGACAGATATACAATTAATATCTAATAATTTTATAACAGAAGATAATCAGATGTATATTTACTCACATAATGGTCCTAAGACCGCTAATCAGCAAATGTCTTTTTGTTCTCCTTTAGCGTATGGGTGTACTTGAACGTCTTCGCCAATGTTGCCTCGTGATCCAATGATTTCGACTACACATGTTACATTGAAACAATATGATTAGGATGCCAAGTATTGATATGCAGAAGAATATAACTAAGGTATTAACAAAATTAAAGTCACTTTATATACCAGTCTGGCCTTCGTCTTCCTGAAGGTCACTGAGCCACTAGTATATTTGGATGACCTAGCCGAGGCCCTGTTAGCTCTGTTGGTGAGATGCCGATACTGGAACCCCTCATCAGTCTCCCAATGAACAAACAGAGCCTTCTGTATGTCCGGTAAGGGTCACTGTGTCTGTTGGTCCCGCCCCTAACGAATATCATCCAGCATCTGCTAGAGCCGCCGACTCATTCTATGGTTAAATATCTTCCTGATGGTAAGATCGTGCTCTGTGGACTATATCAAATGCAACTGCAACAAAGAAACTTTGAAATTAGTTAGCAAGATAGAAGATATAAACTAGTTAAAAATGTTTGAAACTTAAAAAAAAAATAATTACCGCCCATTTCTGAAACCATCACTCCCTGGTCTCAGCGGGGATCTTTGTGTAGCAGGACCAGGGATGGTTGTACATCCGTGTGATGACATTAGTCATCTTCTGAGTACAGGCGTTTTTGTTTGGCGCAAACCTAACAACAACCGACAAACAAGAATCAACCTAAATCCACTAAACAGGAATCATAATCATTGAAACTTAAAACAATAACCAAATTAACCTAAATCCTCACCTAAATCCACTAAACAGAAATCATAATCATTGAAACTTAAAACAATAACAAAATCAACCGAAATTCACTGAACAGGAATCATGATCGTTGAAACTTAAAAGAATAACCAAATCAACCTAAATTTGCTGAACAAGAATCATGATCGTTGAAACTTAAAACAATAACCAAATCAACCTAAATCCACTGAACGAAAATCATACAATAACCAAATTAACCTAAATTCACTGAACAGGAATCATGATCTTTGAAACTTAAAATAATAACCAAATCAACCTAAATCCACTGAACAGGAATCATGATCACTGAAACTTAAAACAATAACCAAATCAACCTAAATCCACTAAACAGAAACCATAATCACTGAAACTTAAAACAATAACCAAATCAACCTAAATCTACTGAACGGGAATCATAATCTTTGAAACTTAAAACAATAACCAAATCAACCTAAATCCACTAAACAGGTCATAATCATTGAAACTTAAAATAATAACCAAATGAACCTAAATCCACTGAACAGGAATTATGATCATTGAAACTTAAAACAATAACCAAATCAACCTAAATCCACTAACCAGAAATCATAATCATCGTTGAAACTTAAAACAATAACCAAATCAACCTGAATCTACTAAAAAGGAATCATGATCATTGAAACTTAAAACAATAACCAGGCAACCATAAACAAAAAATACATGAGACTGAACTCGATACTTACTTCATGTCGCCATCAGGCCAAATGGTCAACAGTATGATGGGAGGTGGTGGAAGGGCATCAGCTACTACCTCACTTTCGTGGCTGGACTCTGATGTCGCAGCATCTGTTGCTGGAGGCGGCATCGCCATGGATGCAGGCTACTGACCGGTAGAGGCGGTGTCGTCGCTATAGATGGAGGCATGTAGTTCGGGTTACGGACCATAATGAATGGCTGGTCTGCTAAACCCGCAAACTGTCACTGGGGTGGTCGGAGTAGACGAAGAGGATCCAGAAGTCCCGGAGGTGCCGGAAGAAATCCTCCCTCTACCCCAACCACGGCTACGACCACGACCAGCAGCCTGATCCGCCACGCCTCTACCTATCGACATGTTTGCAAATATCAAATAATTAGCAGCATTTTTCTCAACAAAATAGTCATCCATGCAGCAATTAACATAATTAGACAATTCCAAACACTTAAACCATTCAAAACCTAATGTATTAAATCTAACCTAACTTAATCAACCTAAATACATACACTAATTTTAAAAAAACTAAACTAAACTAACTTTGAAACTGGTTGAAAATTAAAATTGAAATTCTAATCAAACCTAAACTAAATTAAACTAAAATTAAACAAATCAAATTCCATAAGGTAAAGTGTATCAAACTTACAATATCAGGTAAGAAACCTCAAACATTCAAAATTCAAAAACAACAATTAACCAAACAGTCTAATTAATTCAAAATATTTCTTAGGTTTAAGTATTAAAAACAGTTTCACTCTATCGTAATTGTCTCAATAAAGTTAGTGCCAGGGAATAATAGCTAATATCAATAGAGAAATTAAAACAAAAAGCAGAACACTAAATTTATGTACCTTTCTTCAGCATTATCTATAAAAACAACAAGGGTTCTAGCAATTTTAGAGTAGATTTCTATATATGGAGAACATAGTGAGATTCAAGAGCAAAACTACTATAAATAAATAAATAAACCAATCACCACACTTTACCAAGTCGATAACTAACTTCAATTTCAAGTTTAGTTCAAGCAAGAAGCAGCATCTTAAAAAGTCCTAACACAATTTACCCTATTCATCACTAATAATCCTTCATAGCAATTAAATAAGCTCAATGTTCAAAGGATATACAACCGTGTATTTCAACAACCCCAAAAAAAACAAAAATCCAAACTTGCGAAAAGAGGGCAAAACCCAGAAATATAGTCTAACAAATTCTTTAAACTCTCACTCGAATCTCTTATCAACCTAAGCATAATTGATAATTCCTTAAAAAACAAAAAATACACACAAAAATAAAAACAAAGAGAGAAAGAGGGAAAAGATATGTACCAGTTGCTTGGCGCTGAGAGGGAGGGGAAGAAGGAGCCGTCGAATGAGGGAGAAGGGGTTCATGATTTGAATTTACGCCACCTTTATCGTCGGATTTACTGACAAAATTTTCTGATGATAAACCAATCCAGGCTACCAAAACGCATCGTTTCACTCAATTGAGTTACCATCGATTAATCCAACGGTAAAGCTGATGGTAAAGGACATGCCAATTTAATTTATTTTTCCTCCAAACATTACCGGCGGATTTACCATCAGAAATCATAATTCACCGGTAATTAAAAAACCTTACGAATTCGACGTGGTTTTCGCCAGTAAATTCGCCGCTATTCTGCGACGCTAAATCCAACGATAAATCCGATGGTACTCAATGTTTTTCAAAATAGTGAAGTGCCTCCACGAGATGTTCACCAAACTCAACAATAAATGTGCTTTAACTGATTGGGTTCCTATTAACATCCTCGCACATTTTAAAGGGTATTGGACCATAGAGAAATGTCAAGAACAAAGGCCAAGACTAGGGTCAACAAAACATCCAACACATGGGGGTCATTTTAAGTTAGCGACTCCATAACACGTGATGCTACATCAAAGAGAATGGCAACTAACATATAAGAAATCATAAGTTAAGTATCTTATTTACTTGTATAATTCTTGCATTTATGGTTTTTTTTTTAATATAATACTAACTCTACCGTGTTGTGTCATATCAGGAGTGTGAGCTAGATCGACCACTTATTAGAAGCGAGCCCTTCGACTAGGTCCACACAAGGAAAGATGTCTACAGTAAATGGTTTGATTGACTTTCTAAGAATACCTAGCCATAATTGATTTCTCATCTTTTTCAACACAATATTTATATGACATTGCTTATTTAATAGTTTTATGTCTTTCTAATGTTAGAACATGTTTCACTTGATTTTCGGTAACCTCGACAGGATTTCTCGACAGGGTGCCGAATCAAGCTTGTATCAAGATCTCAAGTATCGGAGAACAAATATGACTTCTCTGAAAAAGAGTGGATTCGACCCGATAATTAATTAGCGTTCGTGTCAAAATGTATGAGATGCTCGAATTGTGGCAAAGAATAAATAATTGCAGATAAACAGATGGAGCTTTAAAATTGAAATTGAAAGCAAGCAAAATGCTTGAATAACAGAAGTAAAAATAAATGCATAAAGCAAATAATGAAGAGAAACAGAAAAAAAAAATAAAAGAAAAGCAAATACAAGTGAACTTCCAACACTCACATGCACTTGTACTCCATGGTCTTCCATTGTGTCGCTGGGATTGGGAATTTTGGTGGAGGCTTCTGTATGATGATCTAGTATTTTTGAAGAAGTTCCAGAACTCTTCTAAGTTTTTACTATTTATAGACCATGGAGATGGACTTGCCATGGAGCATGTTGTCCACTATTGGTGCGGGAAAATCGAATTTCCCACAGCTTAACCGGCAAGTGCACCTGGTCGTCCAAGTAATACCTCAGGTGAGTGAGGATCGATCCCACAAGGATTTCTGGATTGAGCAAGCTGTGGTTATCCTGCAGATCTTAGTCAGGCAAATAGAAAGTTGATTGTTGTTGTTGTAGGCGCATAAACAAAAAAATAGTGAAAGCAATAAAGAATTGACGTAGAAACAATAGTAAGAAATCAGTTAAGGCCTCAGAGATGCTTGTTCTTCCGGATTGATACTTCTTACTGACTACTTTAACAATGAGTGTATTCAATGGCAAGGCTGTAAGTGATTAAGCCAGGGGTAATGGTCATTAATCTCCTCTGATCCAAACCAAACGCCAGAACTGGTCAGTCAATCTGGACGAGGGTGAAGCTCACGCAATTCAATCTCTGATGATCCTACTCAAAACGCCACAGACAAGGTCGAATCTTCCAAATCGGAGAATGAAGCTCTATGATTCTAGCCTTAGCGCCACAGGGACCTCAATTACCCATGAATAACGAGATTATATGTCACGTATCCCAATTAGCCCAGATAACTTGTTGGAACCTGTGATGTATTCTTAAGCAGTAGCTCAATACTATCCAATTATGGCTTCGCAAGAGCTCATGTAGAATAAGGGGTCATACTCTCGTTTCACCCCAGATTCATAAGGATGAAGAACGATAATACATCATAGAATGGAATCAAACATGTATTAAAGTAGAAAAGTAATAATATTACTCCATGGGCCGGGAATGAGCAGAGCTCCTATCCTTAACCTAGGAGGTTTAGTTGCTCATACTTTACAGAGAAAACAGATAAGGTGTAATGTAATGTATCTGTGCTTCTCCCCTCCTGGGAGGCATAGTCCTCAGGAAGAAAGAAGTTCCTTATTTATAATAAAAAACTCTAAGACTAAACCTAAAGATATTATTTTTAATTAAAAATTATAAAAAGAAATTAAAATAAGCTAAGAAGTGCTAAAATCCACTTTGGGGCCCACTTGGTAAGTGTTTGGGCTGATGCCTGGCGTCTAGCTCAAGTTCTAGGCATTCAACTTGGGAGGTTGGTCCTTCTTGGGCGTTGAATGCCAGAAAAGAGTAAGTTGGGCATTCAACGCCCATTTTGGGCAGTTTTTTCCAAAGAAAAGTACATACTATTATATATTTCTGGAAAGCTCTGAAAGTTAGCTTTCCAACGTCATTGAGAGCGCATCAATTGGACCTCTATAGCTCCAGATATGCTCGTTGGAATGCACGGAGGTCAGGATCTGACAGCATCTGCTGTCCTTTCTTTGCCTCTGAATCAGACTTTGCCAAAACTTGCCAATTTCACCCAAAAATCACTTGAAATCATAAGAAAAATACAAAAACTCAAAGTAGCCCCCAAAATGTGATTTCTGCACTAAAACATACTAAAA
The DNA here is from genome assembly GCF_000816755.2 of Arachis ipaensis. Classification (NCBI taxonomy): domain Eukaryota; kingdom Viridiplantae; phylum Streptophyta; class Magnoliopsida; order Fabales; family Fabaceae; genus Arachis; species Arachis ipaensis. Next base: position 15,943,284 of record NC_029794.2, on the reverse strand, counting down.
CATAATAAAACTTGATAAAATGTGCTGAAAACACTAAGAAAATGATACTGAAAAAGGGTATAAAATATCCGCTCATCATAACACCAAACTTAAACTGTTGCTTGTCCTCAAGTAACAAGATAGGACAATTAGAAGAGAAAAATACAATAGGTCTCAGAGTTGTCAATGAAGCTTAGTTCCAAGTATTGAATGGGACTATTAGCTCTTTACTTCTGAACAGTTTTGGCATCTCACTTTCCTTTGAAGCTTAGAAATATTGACATCCCTTGGAACTAGAGTCTGGATGATATTATTGGTTCTCTTCTTTTGGTTTTTCTTGATTCTTGAACACAGCTTCTTTTTGGTACTTTGCACCTTTGAGCCTAGCCATGACTCTAAGCATTTTGTTTTCAAGTATTACCACCGGATACATAAACGCCACAAGTACTTAATTGGGGGAACCCTTTGGATTCGAATTTAGCTTTGCTTAAATTCTCAGACAGTGGTGCCCAGAGTTCTTGAGCGTACTCTTTAACTTTGGATCACGACTTTAACTGCTCAGTCTCAAGTTTTTTACTTGACACCTTCACGCCACAAGTATTTAGTTAGGGATAGCAACTCATTTGAGCATTTTAGGCCAATTTTGACCCTGCTAACCTTTGATACTCAAAACCTTGGATCCTTTCTCTTTCAAATTTTCTTTTGAGCTTTCCTTGTTTTTTTCTTTTTCTTTTTGCTGCTTTTTCTTGCTTCAAGAATCAATATTTTTTATTTTTCAGATAACCAATAATACTTCTCTAAATTCACTGTTCTTCAAGAGCCAACATTCTCAACTCCAATATCAATTATGCACAGTTAATTCATACATTCAGAAAATAAAAATAATGCCACCACATCTTAAGTAATTGGAATAACTTATGATATTCTCAAGACCTTGTATATTTTACTACTTCTTTTTCAAAAAAATTTCTTTTAAGCTTGTTGTGGGATACATGAGACGTCTTAAACCCAAAAAAATTTTTATAATTTGAAAAAGCAAAGAAAATCCTAGTAGTGATAATGCAAAAGCTAGAATAGAAAACAGAAAATAGAATAGAATACTGAAAAATAGAAAGAAAGGGAGAATGAAACTCAACCACCTCAGTGCTGATGGTTGCTCAGGCTGTGCTCTTCTATGAAGATGATTCACTTCCTTTGATGCTATTGATTATATTATACACCTAGAGCTCGCTCTGCAACACCAAACTTAAAAAGTTTGCTTGTCCCCAAGCAAAGAAAACTTGGTCTCTTCTTGGCGTTGAACGCCAAGGCTGCTTCCCTTATGGGCGTTGAACGCCCAAGCTTTCTCCTCCCTTCTGGCGTTGAACGCCAATAAGGGGTACCCTGTAGGGTGTTCTGTTCTCCATTCTGGTTTCGTCTATCCCTATTCTAAATGCTGTGCATGATCAAAAACATTAGAAAAGTTAGGAAAACTATGAAAATCAATGACAAAGAAAAATTTACTAAAAGAAATTTAAAAGAGAACTGAAATCAAAGCATAATTAAAATAAGGGATACTTATAGTTGGGTTGCCTCCCAACAAGCGCTTCTTTAATGTCATTAGCTTGACACTTGATTGTTGAATTTTCTTCCTCTTCTTCTAGTTGGTTAAAAGAAATGACTCTATGGGAGAAGAGGAGAAGATTAGTGCCCCCAGATGTGAATTCCTCCTAACAAGCTTTCTGGTATTGTTATCAGAGTGATCCTCCTTGCTTGTTAGGGTAGGGGTTGGATTGCTTCTGGATGACCGTATCTTTTTCATGGATATCATCCTTTGTTCCTCAGTCACAATCCCCTTTTCAGTGCTTTCCTTGATTATCTTCACCACCATGACTTTAGGATTTGGGTGTTGTATGATGGGTGGAGTGTATCCTTCATCAAGAACCTCTAGAATTGGTGGTTCAGTAAACTCACCCTCTATGTATCTCTCTGCTTCATTGGAGTGTACATTTCCATAATTGTTTTTCTCCCTTACAACCTCCTTTGTTCGTGCATCTTCTGCTTCTTCCATGTGTAAGGGTGGAGAGTTCTCTAATTCACTGGGGTGTGGACTCCTTTGAATGATTCCCTCACATTCTTTTGTAGAGATTCGTATTGCTTTTCTTGTGAGAGAATTTTCTTGTTCCTCTTCCCAATGCTTGGTAATCACCCCCCACATACCCCTCTACATTCTTGACACTCATTCTCATATTATGTATACAACTTTGAGCGGCCTCCTCTAATTATTTTATGGTAAGCTCTAAGGCTGATAGTTCTTGATAAAGAGATGATGATTCTTGATATGAACAATAAGATGATGGCTCTTGATATGAGTAGGAAGAGCATGGTTCTTGGTATGAGTAAGCAGGGGATAAGGATGGAATTTTTTGCAAAATTTCCTCTGTTAATTGCTCCAGTTCTTGACAGGCAAGATCAAAAGATGATGCTTCTTGATATGAATAAGAAGATGAAGGATAGAAAGATGGTGGTTCTTGATTGATGGAATATGGAACATTGACATCTCTTTGCTCTTGACCTTGCCAACAAAAATCCGGATAATTCCTCCATCCATAGTAAGTTGAATCACTCCTTGGGTATGGGTAGTAACCCATGCGATCCCTTTCTATAATTGTTCCTTAGCAAAAAACACCAAACAAAATTAAACGCACCAGGTGGTAAACAGAAAAGAACAAGGAAGAAAGAGCATAAATATTTTTTTAAATTTCGAAAATAAATAAATAAAAAAGGATACTAATTCGAAAATAAATAAAAATAATTAACAATTTTGAAAAAGAATTTAAAAAAAAATTAGAAAGAAAGGGGTTTAGAAATTTTCAAAATTCAAAAAGAAAGAAAAAGAAAGATTAAAGAGACACCAAACTTAAAAATAAAATAAGATAAAGTAACTAATTAACTAAGAAGATTTGAAAATAAAGATGGAAGGTTTGATTTGAAAATTTTCAAAAATTAGAAAGAAAAGGTCAAATAAAGATTTTGAAATACAAATTTGAAAGAAAGAAAAAACTAACAAAATACTAAACTTTTGAAATTTGAAATTAAAATAAAGATAGAATATGATAATATATCAAAGTTTGAATTTTAAGAAAAGATAAAAATTAAAGATCAAGAAAGATAAGCAAGATATGATTTGAAAATTTTAAAAGAAAAATTGATTAAAAAAAGAAAAAGATAAGATTTGAAATTTTTGAAATTTAAAAAAAAAATATTAAAAGACACCAAACTTTTAAAATTAAAATAGGATAAAGCAAGATTTGAAATTTAAGATGCAATGTTCAAAAATTGAAAATGTCCATTAAAGATTTGAAATCCAAAAATTAGAAAGAAAAAGTCAAGAGAGAGAAAAACAAGATAAAATAAGATTTTTTTTTTTTAAAATTTAAAGATTTTAAAATTCAATTTTAAAAGAAAGAAAATATTTGAAAATTTGAAAATTAAAATAAGATAAGAAAAGATTTTAAAATTCAAACTTAGAAAGAGAAACTAGCCAAATACTAAACTTATAAAAATTGAATTCAAAATAAAAGTAAAGATAAGATAACACAAATTTGAAAATTAAAGGAAAAGATAAGATAAGATTTAAAGATAGAAAAGATAAACAAGAAAATGAAATGAAAAGATTACTAATAGAACACCAAACTTAAAATTTGAAATCAAATCTAGAAATTTTCGAAAATACTATATTTTTTTTTTGAAATATTAAAAAGAAAAGACAAACACTAGACGGACACCAAACTTAAAAATTTTTAAATCAAACAACACAATTTTCGAAAATTAGAAAGAAAAACACTAAAAGACATCAAACTTAAAAGTTTTAAAATCAAACAAAGAAAAATATCATGAAAATTTCGAACAAGAAGAAAGAAAGACCAAGAACAATTTTTGAAAAATTTAAGAAAAGAGAAATCAACAAAAATCAAAAGGACACCAAACTTAAGATTTGATACAAGATTAAAATAAAAGAAAAAGATGACTAAAGATGAAAATTTTTTTTTGAAAAAATTTGAAAAAGAAAATAAGAAACACAATTAAAAGAAAAATAGTAAAAAGTACCTGATCTAAGGAGGAAGACAACCGGTAGTTTGTCAATCTAGAACAATCCCCGACAACGGCGTCAAAAATTTGGTGCGGAAAAATGGAATTTCCCACAGCTTAATTGGCAAGTGCACTGGGTTGTCCAAATAATACCTCGGGTGAGTAAGAGTCGATCTCACGAGGATTGTCGGATTGAGCAAGTTGTGGTTATCCTACAAATCTTAGTCAGGCGAATAGAAGGTTGATTGTTATTGTTGTAGGCACATAAATAAAACAATAACAAAAGAAATAAAGAATTGACGTAGAAACAATAGTAAGAAATCAGTTAAGGCCTCGGAGATGCTTGTTCTTCCGGATTGATACTTCTTACTGACTACTTTAACAATGAGTAATTCATTCAATGGAAAGGCTGTAAGTGATTAAGTCAGGGGTAGTAATCATTAATCTCCTCTGATCCAAACTAAACGCCAGAACTGGTCAGTCAATCTGGACGAGGGTGAAGCTCACGCAATTCAATCTCTGATGATCCTACTCAAAACGCCACAGACAAGGTCGGATCTTTCGAATCGGAGAATAAAGCTCTATGATTCTAGCCTTAGCGCCACACAGACCTCAATTACCCATGACTAACGAGATTATATGTCACGTATCCCAATTAGCCCAGATAACTTGTTGGAACCTGTGATGTATTCTTAAGCAGTAGCTCAATACTATCCAATTATGGCTTCACAAGAGCTCATGTAGAATAAGGGGTCATACTCTCGTTTCACCCCAGATTCATAAGGATGAAGAACGATAATACATCATAGAATGGAATCAAAGTTGTATTAAAGTAGAAAAGTAATAATATTACTCCATGGGAATGAGCAGAGCTCCTATCCTTAACCTAGGAGGTTTAGTTGCTCATACTTTACAGAGAAAATAGATAAGAAGGTGTAATGTAATGTGTCTGTGCTTCTCCCCTCCTGGGAGGCATAGTCCTCAGGAAGAAAGAAGTCCCTTATTTATAATAAAAACTCTAAGACTAAACCTAAAGATATTGTTTTTAATTAAAAATTACAAAAAGAAATTAAAATAAGCTAAGAAGTGCTAAAATCCACTTTGGGGCCCACTTGGTGAGTGTTTGGGCTGATGCCTGGCGTCTAGCTCAAGTTCTAGGCGTTCAACTTTGGTTCCTGCTCCCTGACTGGCGTTGAACGCCAGTTTTGAGCGTTCAACTTGGAAGGTTGGTCCTTCTTAGGCGTTGAATGCCAGAAAAGAGTAAGTTGGGCATTCAACGCCCGTTTTGGGTAGTTTTTTTCCAAAGAAAAGTACATACTATTATATATTTTTGGAAATCTCTAAAAGTTAGCTTTCCAACGTCGTTAAGAGCGCCTATATTGAACCTCTGTAGCTCTAGATATACGCGTTGAAATGCACAGAGGTCAGGATTTGATAGCATCTGCTATCCTTTCTTTGCCTCTGAATCAGACTTTGCCAAAACTTGCCAATTTCACCCAAAAATCACCTAAAATCATAAGAAAAACACAAAAATTCAAAGTAGCATCCAAAATGTGATTTTTGCACTAAAAAATACTAAAACATAATAAAACTTGATAAAATGTGCTGAAAACACTAAGAGAATGATACTAAAAAGGGTATAAAATATCCGCTCATCAACTATCTTACTTCCTCCTTTTTTTCAATCATGACCTTGCCTTGACTATGAAAAATCTTGACCCCTAAGTTTTGACACCCATGTCTTCCTTGGTCTTCAAGTCCCATGTTTATTCAGTTTGCTCCTCAAATTTTGCACCCATGTCCTCCACTTAACTTGAAGGTCCAGTAAGCCTTGATGCTCAAGGAAAAGTAATAACTACCTTTCGACTTCGACTCTCTTTGTACCATCTTTCTCTAACTTCAGCTTACTTGTCTCTACTTCTATAATAAAAACCATTAGTAGTCGAAACGCCCTCTTTGTCGTGAAAAATCTATTTTTTGTACTAACAAATTGCCCTTTTAAAACTTGTTATTTTGTTCAAAATTACAAGTTTTAATATTCCTCGTGCCGGGCACGTGCAACCTTTTCAAATTTTCAAATTTTGAAAAGATAGTTACGCATCATTTAAAATGACGCGCGCTTTTCTGGGAATACATAACGTTCTCTGGGCTTTAATGAGCCGTTCTTTGAATAGATTATTCCTCACTCCATCGTTACTTTTGCAATCAAATCATCCCCAATTTTTGAAAACCTTGCCTTTCAAAAACCCTAATCTCTTTTCTCTTTGCATGATGCATCTTCTATGAATTCCTAATCCATGCCTCACTCGAGCTCTATACTGGCTATCATTGCCGATTCTTCTTCTTCGACAACCATGGTTGTTGCTTCTCATTCTCACGAAGAAGGTGAGAAAGTCATTCTCCTTCCTCTATTAGTGGCTGAAGTAGCGCAGTTCTACAATAAAGATAGAGCTTTAAAAGCCCCAAACCTAAATGCAGAGATCTCCGGTCTCTGGCGCCGCCAGGTGTTTCTGCCATTTTCAAGAAATGGAGTATTCATTCTTTTTTAGGCCCTTTGGCAATGCAAGAACAGATTGATTTTATTTCTTCTTTCTTTCCATTGCCCCCAGAGCATTTACCATTGATTTTCTGCAATAATATCAAGGTCTTATACTTTGCTGGTCAAGTCTTTAGAACTGCTCCTCCTAGGGATTTGAGTCCCCTTTTTTCGACTTGGATGTCTCGACTTGCACCTGTGTATAAACCTATTTGGGAAGCTCTAAATATTGTACATGCCTTAGAATTAGCTAGCTTCAACCTTTCTTACACTACTCATTTACTAGGGTCTAGTCTATACTTTTGGTGTCCTGCCACTAATAACTTCTATTTTCCTTATGGAATCATGGGTCTGACTCTGATGGACATTTCGACCCTGACCGGTTTATCAATCGATGGTGAATTCGTGTCATGGTCAACCAATTATCCTGAGGATGATTTTGACATTAATTTCAACTCGAACTCCATATCGAGCTTTATTCAAAACAACATAGGTTCCGATGGAGACCCTGTTTTTGACAGTGAGCATGTAGCTTTTCTCTTGCTTTGGCTTAACTCTTTTATTTTCTGCTCGAAGTCAGTCTAAATTCAAAAGAATAACTACTTGCCCTTGGCCATTATGCTTCATCACAAAAAAATCATCGACCTTCCTGCTTTGATTCTGAGTTGGCTTTATGAAACACTTTCTTTGATTGTTTGTGAAATTCGACAAGGGGATCCTTCGATCAATCCTTTTGGTCCCCTTTGGGTTGTAAATTTGTGGCTCAAAGTTGTTCTTAAACCTCGAATCACAGCTTCTGATTCTAAAGTTCTCAGCACTCCAATTGATGGTATTTGTCTTTTCCAAATTTTTTGGACGAAACCAAAGACCATGTCGCCTGTTGGTGCCTTTCGACACTTTATTAGGATTCTGTTCGACATCAAAGAAGACCACAATATTTCTTATTTCCCAAACCATTCTTATTTCAACCAAATTCTGTTTCATGCCTTAATTCTTTTACTAGCTCTCAGCCAGATAATCAAGCAATAGTGGATGATATGTGGACTAGGATCTTAACTCTTCCATGTTGGCTTACCTCATGAATCTACTTAGGCTCTTAAAAAGAAACTAGTCATTTATTCTCCCCAGTACGTAGCAAAAATTGATGTGAAGATAAATGTCGGTATAAAATTGATTAAGAAAATTACGTTGTAGGCATAGTCTAAACCAACAATCTATCTTCAATCAAAGTTAAAATGTGTGTCAAAAATAAATTCAATAACCGGGAGTAGAATCCCGAGTCATTTTCTCTAAGAGTTGACACAAGATGCAATTTATTGGTTAGGTTTTTTGGAGATTTTTGAAGTTGAGAACAAAAAAAATAAATAACTAGAAATTAGAGCAATAGATAACTAGCAAGAGTTTATAATTAATCAATATAAAAGGTCTTGGTTAGGGGTGAGAATTAGAATTTCTATCCTTATTGTCTTTTCCAAGTGTGATGGTAAAGGCTTATTGCTCTCACTTAGTTACCCTCTAACAATTAAAGGAAAGTCAAGTGAAATAATTAACTTTAACTCACAAGTCCTAGTCACTTAATAGAGAAGAACTAGAGTTGGTGAGTTTTGAGCAAATTGGCAATCTTCAATTACCAATCAACACTTGAATATAACAATTCAAGTGGCTCCAATTACTCAACTCCAAACCAAGCAAGGGAATCTACTCCATGATTATGGGTGACATTTTCTCAAACACTTAGTGAGCATAGATAAAGACATGATAAAAACTAGAAAATAATCCCATTCAAGTTACTGCTAACAATAATCAACAATCACAAAACAAGCAATAATAATGGATATGGAAATAACTCAATGCATTAACAAAATTTAAGAGTAACAAGATCCATATGAGTTCAAGATAACCAAATTGCAAAGAGTACTAAAGGAATTAAAGAGAAAACTATAAGGAAAATGACTAGAAAATGAAGGAAACAGCAATTTCTCTCAAGATCCAATTGAAACTAACTAAGAAAATTAAAACCCTAGAGAGAAGTAGCAGTTTCTCTCACTAGAATTCAAAAACTAACTGAAAAACTAAAGCTAAAATGAAGTATGTCTGTCCCAGCTCCCTTCCCAGCATATTGTCTTCATTTTCGGGCTTAGAACTGGGCCAAAATCAGCCCAGAAATTGCCCCCAGCGTATTCCCTTAATTGCAGCACGTGACGCTCGTCACGCGTATGCGTCGGTGGGCTCTGCACTAGCCACGCGTACGCATCAGTGGACGACGCTCCTGGTCATGCGTACGCTTCAGCCATGCGTACGCGTCGCTTCTAGTTTCTCAAATCTTCAATTTTTTGTGTTCCTTCCACTTTAACACGCTTCCTCTTCATCCTCTATGCTATTCCTGCTCTATAAATCCTGTAATCACTTAGCAAACGCATCACGGCATCGAATGGTAACAAGAGAGAATTAAAATTAGTAATTTTTAGACCTAGGAAGCATGTTTTCAATCATAGCACAAAATTAGGAAGGAATCTTAACAACATACAATTTACATGAATAAGTGTGAGGATAGTTGACAAAATCCACTCAATTCAATAAAAAATATACCATAAAATAGTGGTTTATCAGTAGCCCCACAGTTTGGATTAGCCCAAGCCTTACCTTCTCCTCTGTTTCTTGATCCTAAGGCTCAAATGATTCACTATGAGGTGTCGAAGACAAAAGAATTCGACAAGATGCTAGATATGAACCACCAAAGGATGTCGAATCAATACCAGTATCTAAATATCAATCATTGTTTCTTGGCAACTCCTGACTTTCATGAATGGTGGTCAAAGTATTTTTCTGCTCATTGCACATCTATCGATCAAGCTCTCTCAAATCTAGTTTTTCCTACTGCGCAGATAGTGTCAAAGAAAACTAAAGGTAAGTATATAGAAGAAATCTTCAATTTCTTTTCAAGTACTTCGCAGGCATTACTCGACTCACCTTACCATTTTGATTTCTTTAGTTACTCAACAAACACCTCTCTCTCAAGTTGCTGCTGACCGATAATCAATTGAGAAAAACTAAGATACTAATGAAGACGCATCCCCAAAGAAAAAGACCAAACAAGGGGGAGGTCGAAGAAGAGAAAAGTTGAGTGGTACAACCCTTACCTCAAAAAAGTGCGGTCCCATTGATATTCTGACGAGAGTTGAAACACCAAAGCTTCAAAAAGTCTGACATGCAACCTCAAAGGTATATACTTAATGATGTTTGCCTTAACTGTTTCACCTTGTACTTGTAATTTTTTTTTCTAATATAGTGCAGTCGAAGTAATCCTAGAAATGGACTTCCTTTCAAGCTGCTGATATCAACAATCCTTCTGATCAAAGAGTGGATCACTCAGTTCATGCTGAAACATAATTCCTTTAGCCTATTCAGACTACTCAGACTGTTAGTATGTCTACTCCCGTTCCGACTTAACTCAGAATCTATCATCGACAACAGCATCTCATATTTTGACCTCTTCTCCACTGGTACTTCTTTTGTTTAGATTTTTAATGTTAAGTTCCTTTTTACTGCCACCTGATCATCATATTTTTTCCCTTTTCAGATTCGCTATATGCTTTTTCCTAGTGATGCTGAAACTCACCAAAAATCTAGCCCTGCATATGGATCAGGGTCGACCGCTGCAATTGTCACTATTGTTCCTGGACATTCGACACAAAAATTCGTCGAATTGTTGATACATAAATTTGTCAATGAAGACACTACTCCTGTACTATTGACAATGAAATTCGTCGATCAAGATACGGAGCCACCTTTTAATGTTCCTTTTCTAGAAGCTGGAGATTTGAATTTCGAAGACGTCTACTTTGACTTGGAAAACATCCTGCTGTCTGAAGCTCGACAGGTTTATTCCTCTGAAGGAACTATGGCATTGTCTTCTAGTCCAAAGTTGAGCACTTTTATTCCTTAAGCTAAGAAGTCGACTCAGGCAGCGTTGACCAAAGAAGAAGAGGTTATAAAAGAAGTTACTTCCCCTGTGCCCATGGGTCCATATCCTCAAATTGTCAATAGGAGCAATATTGTTCTTGATTGCTTGAATCATTCCATCGATGATATTAGTGACAATATTGTACTAAAGGTTTGACTTACTGATGTGCTTGTCTTTCTCAATCAACGTATTTTCTTCGATATGCATTCAGCTCTTGGCTTATTTATTGAGGACGTCTCCTCCCACTTTTCCAGAATTCATGATGCTGACCAAGAACTGAAGAAGTCACTTGAGACTTTAGCCGACTGTGATACTTAACTGAAAAAATATGACACGGCTAAATCTCAGGTCACTGAGATTTTCTCGGAGGGTCGGGCAAAAGAACAACACATGGTGTCGAAGATTGCAGCCTTAGAGAAAGAATTATCTAATCTAAAATCAGAAAAAAATAAAGTTGCATCCACCAATGATGTTCTCTCTTTGACTGTAAATGATTGAGAAGGATCATGCTTCCAATTAACTTTCGAGTCAAGGTGCTTTGGTCGAAGCAGTCACTTGAGCCATCAATGCCCAAGAAGCACCACAAGAGTCCTCAAGCCTGGACTAACATCAAGAGGATCTGAAACTCATGTTTAGGAGCTTACTCAAGCTCTCCTTGGCACTTATTCAGTTTAGTATTCTCGACTTACTTTGTTTTAGTGACAATGGTATTTTTTGAGATACTTACCATTTACATACATGGTTCAACTGCTATTTATATATCTTATTCCATACACATTGCCATAAAAAAAAATTTTTATATTTCAAAGGGTCCTTCCCATAAAGGAGACCATTTGTCTTTGACTTGCTCAGTCGGAAATACTAATTTCAATACTAAGTCACTAATTGCAAATTTTTTGCCTTTTTACTTTTCGATTATATGACTTAAATATCATTTCTTTTTTATTTATCATTTTGTCTAGTGTCATGAGTCAAACTTGGTCTAACTCATCTAATTCATCAATCATATTTGACCAATATTGTTCGACTGGCAAATCATCCTGCCTTGCCACTCTTATGTTTTGCAAATTTATTTCAAGTGGCAATATAGCTTTATGGCCATACACTAATTCATAAAGTGTCGCTCTAATTGATTTTCTTGGAGATCACCTGTAAGCCCATAACACCTGACTTAGTGTAGTATGCTAGTTTCGAGGCTGCCTTCCTATATGCTTTTTTATCAAACTTATCAACATTTTATTAATGGCTTCAACTTGGCCATTAGCCTGTGCATAGTAGGGAGTCGAATGTACTATTTTAATATCTCGTGATTTAGTAAACCCCTTTATTTGTCTACCAGTATACATGGTCCCTTGATCTGTAGTCAGCGTTTGGGGAATGTCAAATCTATGAATGATTGACTCCTGAATAAAGTCGATTATCTTGGCTTGGGTAACTTCTTTCATGAGCACAACTTCTACCCACTTTGTAAAGTAGTCGACTGCCACCAAGATAAACTTATGCCCCTTAGTTGAAAGAGGATTGATAATTCCTATTAGGTTGAGAGCCTAACCTTTAAATGGCCAGGGCTTGATTATAACATGTAAATCTGAGGCAGGAACTCTCTGAATTGGTTCATGCCTTTGGCATTGATCACCGTGTCGAGCAAAATTGATACAATCCTTCATCATTGAAGGTCAATACAATCCTTGTCGACGTAGGGTCCAATGTATGTTTCGACTCACTTGATGAGCTCTACAAATACCTTCATGCACCTCTGCCATAGCTAAATATATATCTTGCATACTTAAGCATTGGAGAAAAGAACCATCGACACTTTTCTTGAATAGATCTCCTCCAATCAATACAAAGCTCAAGGCTAAATATTTAATTTTTTTATTTGTTCTTTGATTGGAGTTCTTAAGGAAGTTGATGATCTTATATCTCTAATCATTTGGATTGAGAGTATTTACACAACAAACCTCTCTTTCTTCTAAAAGAATTAAGTTAGTTTCAATTTCACTAAACTCCTTTATCAACTTGGCAGATATTTTATAGCGAGAAGCCATTTGAGTTAGCTCATTAGCTTCCTAATTCGACTCTCTGAATATGTACTTTATTGAAACTGAGCAGAACTCAGCTAAGAGTCGGATGGCTACCATCAAAATATTTAGATAAATTTTGCCTAATAACTCGATAGTTTCTAGCCAACTGTTGAATTACTAATTGTGAATCTCCTAAAATTTCGACTGTTTGAGCTCCTTTTTCAATTAAGAGTTCTAGGTCAATGATTAAAGTCTCATACTCTACTTCATTATTTGACAATCCTGGCTCTAGTCGAAATACAAACTTGGTCAAAATGTCATCAAGGGTGATTATTAAGATACCCACTCCTACTCCGTTTTGATATTTTGACCCATCAAAAAATAACCTCTAAGGTTTAAGCTCTAGATATCCTAGTTCGAGTCGTTCATCAATATCAACGCAAGGGTGGTCTGCTAGAAAGTCAGCAATCACTTGCCCTTTGACGGCCTTGGCGAGGACATAAAATATTTAAGGCTAATATCCACTAACCAATTTAACCTTTCAAGATTCGATAAGAAATTATATATTTAATAACATCGAATTTTGAAACAACATAAACATTCTTTCCAATTAAATGGCTTTTCAACTTAGTACAAGAGAAATATAAGGCTAAGCAAAATTTTTCGACTACACTATATCGAGTCTCTACATCAGTCAACATTCGACTTACATAGTAAACCACTCTTTCACTACTATCTTCATCCTCTTGGGTCAGCATGCCTCCTAGAGTTGTTTCTGACACAGCTATGTATAACTGTAGTGGTCGACCTTGCTTAACAGGTACCAAGATTGGTGGTGAAGTCAAATACTGCTTGATTTGGTCGAATGCTTGTTGGTGTTCATCTTTTCATTTGAATTCTTCTCCTTGTTTTAATTTTAACAAAGGAGTAAATGTCCTTGTTTTTCTAGACATGTTTGAAATAAAAAGTCGAAGAAAATTCACTTTACCTAAGAAAGAATGAAGTTCTTTCTTGTTTTTGGAAGGTGATGAGTCAATAATAGCTTTGCACTTATTAGTGTCGATAGCTATTCCTTTTTTTTTTTAGCACAAAAAATCCTAAAAAGTTTTACGTAGATACACCAAAAGCACATTTCAATAGTTTATTTTGAGTTGATGATATCTCATTCATTTAGAAGCAGTTTTTAAGTCATCCAGATGAGATTTTTCGACTCCGATTTCACCACTACATCATCAATATAAATTTCTATAAACTTACCGATAAAATCATGGAAAATCAAATTCATAGCTCTTTAGTAAGTTGTCCCAACATTCTTTAATCCAAATGGCATGACTAACCATTCATAGGTATCAATGGCTCCAGGGTATCGAAAAGTTATTTTCGATACATCTTCTTAGGATATGAATATTTGATTATATCTTGAGTATATCCATCCATGAAACTCAAACTTTTGCTTCCTGCTGCAGAGTCGATCAGCATCTCTGCAAATCCAAAACCTTCTTGTAACACTTCTCAATTTTTTTTTGGTACAAAACTCTAAATCATAACAATCAATTATCAATGCTTCAAAATCAAAGGAAAAATTTTTATATTAGTAATTGTTAGTGGATCCATTTTACTTACATACTGAAATTGAATGATATTAGCTCTTTAATATACAAATTGTTTATGCCAAATTTAATGGTGGAACAATATTAAACTCACTTAAAAATTTTTTAAGATTGAAATAAAACGTTTGATTTTTTTTTAATTGAAATAGAATATTTAAAATATTAGAGACCAAATTAAAATTCAACCCAAATA
>NC_029794.2:15926976-15928858 GCF_000816755.2 Arachis ipaensis | reverse complement strand
ATATATATATATATATATATATATATATATATATATATAATAAAATAAAATATTTAAAAGATTGAAAAATAGTTAGGAGGACTTTCATCGTTTTCCATAATATAAAATTAAAACTTACAATAAGCTCCTTTGATTGAATAATGGAGCATCAGGTGTCATTGTTTCCCAATAATAAGGTGAGTAAGGGTGATGGAAATGGTAGGGGGTAGGCACACGAAGACAGTGTGCATGAAAAGAAATTAATCTATTGAATCTCTCTAATTTTACAACTAAAATATATCACATGTCACCTTTTTATTATAATTGGAATTAAATTTTTCTTTCCAAAATTAAGGAATTCTCCTCTCTTACTTACTAATTTTACAACCAAAATGTGCCACATGTCACTCTTTCATTGCAATAGAAATTAAATTTTTTCCTCCAAAATTAAAGAATTCTTCCCTCCTCCTTACTAATTTTACAACTAAAATATACCACATATCACTCTCTCATTACAATTGAAATCAAATCTTTCCCTCCAAAATTAAAAAATGTTATAATTAAAAGTTAGAATCAAGATTCAATTGTTTTAAAAAAATTAATTTTGAGTTAATTTTATAACTATCAGTATAATTTTTATATGCTAATATCTAATTATATTTTTATATACACAAGGAGAAAAATATTATTTTTAAGGAAAAGTATAGGGTACCAATACATTATCTGCCAACTTATTACCAACAATAATGAATTATTATATTTTAAATATATGTATAAAGAGACACATCTAGAAAATACATCTATAAAGACACTTCCATTAAAAACAGTCATAAAAAAATATTTTTAGTAGACACATCCACAAAGACACTTCCGTTAAATACAATTATAAATCAGAGTTGGCAGATGTTGGCAAAAATGCTGTTGGTAGCGTAGCGAGATTGTTAAAATAGCAAGTATAAAAATTAATATTTTTATTTGTACAACAGACTTAACACTTAACACCTAATTAAATGTAAAAGTATACACGTTAAATATTTTAAATTTTAGATAACGAATATTAAAATTAATTGTTAATAAAAATTAGACTTTTTCATATAAAATAATAACTAAAAATCTTATTATTTGATTTTTTATCTATAGATACCTTGGTTTTCTTAATCAGAGACTTTTGTCAACCTACGATTTTTTTTTTTTAAAATAGTTTGATTTTATAAATCTTTTGTGTCATGTATAATCTATACTATCAGAATAAAGTGAACCGTAATTTTAAAAAATTTACATTCCCGTAAAAATACTAGTTAAAATTAAATTAAGAGACAAAAGGAAGTGGGATTGAGCAGCAGAGCAAGAAACCATCCTTGTTTGCTCCCTGGACCCTGTTACCAGGAATGTTTGCCGGTGCCCAACTCATTACGACAAAAGGGGTTAGACTGAGACAATGTTAATGCCACTGATTTCCTTTCACTTTTAATAATTAACTATGACTAATAGTAATAGCGTTTTTTTAATTTCATAACGTATGGATACTCAGATGTTAGATCAACTGGATCAGAAATACCGCATATCTTGTTATGTTTTTTATATTTTATTTGTATCCTCACGCCTAAATACTCTAATAGACTAGTCATGGACAAACGTGAAAACATTGAAATCAAGCTCATACTTATCAAATTCGGTTGGATCAAATCGGTTGAATTGAAAATCTGGTCACCTCATTTTCAAATGAAGTTGGATTATTATTTGAATTGGTTAAACAACTAATTAAGTTAAATTTGGTAAAACTTGGACGGGTCAAACAAGGTTATCACTAGACTAAGTTACTATTTGTTGTACATGTTTTTTATTAAATATATTGCATAAATTAAATTAATTATATTTAAAAATTTAAAAGAAAAAATAAAAT
>NC_029794.2:15924589-15926359 GCF_000816755.2 Arachis ipaensis | reverse complement strand
TCTAATGACTCAATAATCTGACCAGTTTGATTATCAATTCAGTTTAAAAATTTATAATTAAGACAATATATAGGATAATTTATATGAATAAATTGTTTGGCACTCTATATTTACCCAAATGTCCTTTTATTTTGCATATATACATGTCCTTTTTTAACTTATGTAAATCGTAACAACCAAATTCGATTTTTCTATTTACACGAATCAATTAAATCCGTCAATTTTTTTAGTACATCAACTAGGTAAATCGTAGTAGGCTACTACTATTTCAATCCCACTACGTTATCAATAATATTTCTGTCAACTTCTGCCAACTCTTATTTATAACTGTGTTTAATGGAAGTGTTTTTACGGATGTGTCTAATAAAAATATCTTTTTTATAGCTGTGTTCAATAGAAGTATCTTTATAGATATATTTTCTGGATGTGTCTCTTTATATATGTATTTAAAATATAATAATTAATTATTGTTAGCAATAAGTTGGCAGATAATATGTTTAGTACCCTATACTTTTCCCTACTATTTACATGTATTTATACAGCGACCCATGTAAATTGTAGTACCCTCGATCCATTTACATGTATCATGATTCAAGTGATAAAATTATACTAAATTCTAGTGGGCCATTATATGTACCTTGAATATAGAATTAAAATTTTGAAACTAACTAGGTTATCACAGTTCAAAAATTATAGATCCGTTCTTGGTTAACTAACATGCTTAAAGAGTGATCAAATACTAAAAGCGGTGTCAGGGACTAATAATTTTTATCTACATTAGGCAACACTATGAAATGGCTGCAGGAAACATCATTTTTACATAACTTTTTTATTTATGTATCATTTTTAACTTAATTAAACAATTTTATCAATATAAAAGAGAAACCAAACGGATCTAAAACTTCAAATTCCCACGGAACCATAACCCTATGAAATGGCTGCAGGAAACATATCAGATACATACATAGATAAAGTAGTATTGATTTCCTATAAAATATAAATAAAAGTTACTTTGGAGTTCAGAACAACTCTTCAATTTGTCCGTAAACTAAAGTATGATTTATCATCAGTGTCAGACTAGAATAACTGAAGAAGCACACACCAATCTCCAGGTGAATAGGACTTCAATGTCTTCCAAATGGAACCATTTAAGATATATGCAGAATCTCTTGCTATAATTCTATAGCCAAAGGGTAGCAGCTAGAAACTTTTTAAGAACAATTGGGTCCTTTCTGGAGCATGCCAAAGTAATTCCTGTACCTTTGCGCCAACCCAAACATGCCCAACGTGCCACCAGTATGAAGCATCACCACTTCTGATTCTCTATCATCTTCTTTGCTAGAAAGGAGCATCGCTGTTTCCCAAGCGGCCAATGTGTAAACAGGATCCACCAAAATCCCAGTCTGCTGAGCAATTTGTTGGCATGCTTCCACCTCACCTTCCAAAACATTACCAAATCTAGAATTGGAAAATAAGGGGCAAATTAAGAGTCTGAGAGACCAACCATAAATAGGCACCCAGGAGTTTCTTAGAACTAATGCTTTTGCATTTTTATGAAGGTTTACACTTTATAGGCCTTAGTCCAGTAAAGTGGCTGCAGAACTAGCATTTTATCACATGGTGTTGTAGCAGATAACATAAAAACTAGCATCCAGCCGGCCACTTACTCTTTGTGGAACTTTCACTTTGATTTTTTGTTAATTATTATTTAAGATTTCCTTGCTTTTTACCTTCTTGGATAGTTTGATGCATCTGCTCTGAGCTTCTTCC
>NC_029794.2:15903441-15924465 GCF_000816755.2 Arachis ipaensis | reverse complement strand
GGATTTAAAATATTAGTTTATAGTATTAAGATTTTCCATGGAGCTAACTTTGATCCCTTTTTTCACGGGTTTTGGCTGTATATCTGTTTATGTAGATGTAAGATGAGCTAATGAGGCTCATATGTCTAGGATCTGATCAGAATCTATCACTGAGATTTAGGTACCATATGTCAGTATGACACTTGGGATAACTGTTCTAACAGTTCTAAATTACAAGGATTCATCTTTAAGTGTGACTTAGGACTTCAGGAGATGATTTGTAAAATGCTCACTTGGTTTTATAGCAGCTTGCTGTTATATCAATAGTAGGTGAGACTGAGTTGTTCTTGATTGGTTAAAGAAAATCCTTGAATGTCCAAGGCTCAGTGGTTGAGTTGTTCTTTTGGTTTTGTGTGTGCTATGACTTCACATGGAAGTACTGGGCATGTATTGAGCAATAATGAGGAGTCACGACTTTATGGGCTTATGGTTTGAATGATGCAGTTTCATGCTTGCTAGACTAATAAAATCAAAGACAGAGGCATGAGATGCAAGATATTGTATGGATAAGATTAAGCTAATTTTGTAAAGGGTTGTGGTTGGCATGATGCTCCTCTAATGCCGTTCGCATAAAGGACTCCGCTACAGACTACTGTGCTACCCAAGATGGTGCAGGAAATGCTTAAGAGATCAGAATGGAATGTTTGTCACCATTCTACGTCTTCTGTCTTTACTCCTATAATTGTTTCTTATAAATCTATATACACTAGGAGCTGGGAGCATGCCCTCCTCCCACAGTGATGTGGGGCTGGTCAATATATATAGTGCCTGTGTTCAGTGATAGACTGAAGAGTCCAGTGATATGTAGGTGAAGGCAAATGAGTTTTATACAAATTTGGAAAGGGAGAGGAACAGGCATGACAGAGAAGGGTTCGCTGAGGTTGGGATAGTAAGGAGCAAAAGGATCAACGAAACTTAAATTTTAATATTTAATTCTATGTTTCATAACTCTAAGATGTAATTCAGTAGCAATACATACAGTGAAATCTTACCTTCTTGGACGACCACGTTCCACCCAATACACAATCCCACCATCTTCATTTATGTTGTGGTCACTAAACTGAACATTAAAATGGTTCTGGAATTCAGAAATCAAACGATCCTCCTGTTGTTTGTATCCATCAATTTTGTCAGCCAGCATGACTGCATGTACCTCCCATGGAAGGCTGCACGGAAGCAAGAACAAAGATTATGATGATTTAATGTTGTCATTCTACTATGCCTCAAAATTTTGAAACATGACAAAGTAAAATAATTTGAAATTACTTTCAACTGAAATGGAATGCACACACCCTAAGCATAGGGCTGCAAGTCCTAAACCAACAGCTGTTGTGCCAGTTCCAGCATCTATAACAAATTTCAAGGCCCTGTCTTTTCCAAGTAAATGACTCTGTGATAAGTATTGCACTAACCGAATCATACCTGTACATAGAAACAATATTTTCATAGTGTTATTGCAACAACCAGCAATTAGACTTCACTAAACTAAGCACCAACTTAAGGAAATAAATAAAATGGATACATTCTCATAAAGTCAATTCTGTTCTTGTAAACATTTTAAATTACTTATGACTATTTTCTGTTGAGATGTTCGATTGATACTGAGACCCAAGCCTCATTTAAGTTAAATTCAATTAATGCATTGTTTCTTGTTTATTAAAATTCAGAAATTAAGAAATGTTCTTTAAGATATGCCATCTTTTCCCCTCCTAAAAGAATAATCTTCTGATTACCTAGTAGAGCTACAGAATCACCTGCACCTTCATTGACAATTAAAAATTTCCGTTGAAGGTTTCTGTCACTTCTACTTACATCAAATTCCATCAAATTTGCAGTAGAAAATTCTGTTGTTGAAGAATTTTGAGTGATATTGCCAAACGAAATGACAGAACCACTGTTACCAGCCAATGACTTAGCATAGTCCTTAAGCATGTTTTCTCTGTCGGCATAAATATTTCTCGGAACATATGTGACATTTCCATATAATGTAGACATCAAGTTATAGCCAGTTAAGATTTCAGGCTGCTCTCCTCGCAGAAGCAGGTGTGATGCAATTCCTCTCTCAGCACATAGAACCGCTGGGAAGAATAAATAAATAAATTCTGATTTCAAAGGTAAAAAAGAAAAATCAGCATAATATTAACCATAACAAACAAAATTACCTACCAATAGCAGCTGTATGAGCACTTTGACAACCACCACATGTAACCTAGAAAATGCCCGAGCTGAAAGTTATTTGATATTGTAAATCCTAAAGTTAAGAAAATTGAGTAGTAAAAGTTACTAGAACCAAGAAAAATTCAGAACAAATCAAGGACACTGATTAAATACAGCAATCTAATATTCTAATATATATAGTAAAAATGAGTTTAAAAATAAAAAACGTAACAAAAAAAGTTTACAAGAGCCCTGATTCTGTTAAGGCCACTTTAACTGAATGAATTGAAGGCTCAAGAATCTAACAAAAGGAATCCATTCTTCCAAAGCCAATAAAACGAGCCACCAGAGAATGGTTAAAGGTTGTTAAAGAACATGATTCAACAGAAAGTAATGGTTAAACATGACTTTAACAAATTGATGAGAATGATTTTACCACATCAGTCACAGAATGGTCTTCAATAAGGGGAATCAACCCATCCAACTTTCTTGCTTTGTTGCCATTAATTAGTGAGTGCAACAAATCGTCACGCACCACATAGAAACATTTCCCTTTATTTTTCATATCCCTAGCGCCATGACCTAAATCAGGAACGGTGTTCAATAGGAAATTACAACCATCTGATCCATGTCTAGGTATTATAACTTGATGAATCTTTGTTTCAGGGCTTGGCAGTGTCCATCTTCTGTTGAGTATCTTTTCCATAAATTCCTCATTTCTAAATCTAGGTTTTGAAAGCACCTAATCATGAGAACGATTATATATGCCTAAGCTTAATTCAATTGAGTAAAAATGAGAAAAAGGAAAACAACTACATTTAACTACATAACAAGTGGCAACAACTTCACTGTATTTTTTATTTAAATATAATAGGAGCAAATATCAATAGTAAACCCAAATAGAATTGCTTGGAAAAAGGAAAGGATAAAGTATAGTGTACCTGAAGAGTGTTCGAATTTTGAATCCCGTTTAACATGGTGACTGCTACATTCTTAGCGGGAAATTGTTGGAGCTTCATGTTTCATTGTGGTTATAGTTCAGATATTCAGGTACAGAGAGGGAGAGCGCGAGCGCCAGCGAGAGGAAAGGAGCTAAGCTTGTCTATTTTGGGAGGTATGGCATATCAACAAGGATAAATGATAAAGGCATCTACTCTCATGAAGATGCCATACATGATGACAATGATAAATTCATAAACAATAATATACTTTATTTACGCGAAAAATCTAACCAAGTCATCCGAACTTTTTTTTAGAGGCGCCTCTTCCAAATTATGTGAAATATATGTGCGCCCCCTCCTACTCTTATTATCTAAAGCTTCTTCTTAAATGTTAACGATTTACGTTATAATTTTTGGATCTTTTCTGCTGCTTGTTGTTTTTCTTCTTTTTTTTTGTGCTGCTCGTGGTTCTTCTTGTTATTTTTCTTTGTTTTCTTCTACGATCTGTGGATTTATCTTCTTCGTTTTTAGATTTCAATAGGCTATCAAAACAATGAATTATTCAACGTTAAATAAGTTGAATGAGAGCGATTTGAATTATTCCTCTAAATCTTATCAAGCATACGAGGTTTGGATTATTTAATTTTGAATCAAATTGAATGGAATACGATTGCTAAATTGAATTGAATTGAATTGAATTGAATGGATGCATGTGTTCTAAATTAAATTAATAATCTCTAAATTGTAGACACAGATGTTTTGAATTTGATTTTATATATACAATGTTCGGTTCATTTAGCATTGTACATTATTTTCGCTTTGATTTATATTTTCGTTTCATTATGCAGACAGTTGTTTGAATTTGAATTTATATAATAGACAATACTCTGTTCATTTAGTACTATACAATGGTTTCGCTTTAATAATATGTTTAGTTCATTATGCAGACAGTTGTTCGAATTTGAATTTATATTATGGACAATGTTCCGTTTATTTAGTACTATACAATGGTTTCGCTTTAATATGTTCGATTCATTCTACAGTCTAGGTGTGTTATGGATGAACAATTTGGCCCAAAGATTGGGATGATTTTTAAGACACTAGAAGAAGCTGGAAAGTTTTACAAAAAATTATTCCAAACTTGCCAATTTTTCTACCAAAGTAAGGAACACGACTCAGAAGGGAGACGAGATTAAGAATCAATTAATCATATGCAGCACCTCCAACTCTGAAGACAAACCCCTCAGCCAACATAAATTGTCCAACCAGGATTTATGTACACATATTGAAGGACGTCGGTCTTTGGATAATTTCCAAAGTTATTTTAAATCATTCACACCCATGTTGTCCAGACTGAACAAAGATGCTCAAACAACACATGGAGCTAAGAATATTTGTGTGTCATACCATCAAAAATAACGACGAAGCCGGAATCAAATCGAGCAAAACATACTAATCATTCGTAGCAACAGCGGAAAGTCATCAGGAACTAAGTTTTATAGAAAAAGACGTGTGGAATTACATCACAAGGGAAGTACAGAATATTTCCGAACAAGACTATGCCAAAAAATTTGGGAAGTACCTATTAAGAATGAAAGAGAAGAGTTAAAATTTCTTTTTCGAGCTCAACTTTGAAGGCGATCACTCCATCAAAAATGCATTCCGGGCCGACGCAAGAAGTAGGGCTGCATGCGAGTATTTCAGAGACGTGGTTTCATTTGACACCACCTACAACACAAACAGAAATTTGGTTCACTGACATATAGTTTTAGGTTCACAGAATGTACACATTTCTATTCATAACTGTGTGAGAGTGTCCATTTATGCAGGTACAATCTGGTTTTTAGTTCTTTTGTGGGCACGAATCACTACGGTCAATCAACACTTCTCGGATGCGCTCTGGTGAAAAATAAAGACATCCAATCATTCAAATGGCTATTCGAATGTTGGCTCCGTTGCATGGGAAGGAAGGCACCAAAAGGCATCCTTACCGACCAATGCGCATCGATGCAAAGGGCCATCGAGATGTGCATGCCAACAATAATTCACCAATGGTGTATCTGGCACATCATAAAAAAGATCCCAAGCAAATTAAACGGCTACGAACGACACGAAGAAATTGAACAAGAGATGAGCCATGTCGTTTGGAACTCGTTCTCAAAAGACACATTCGACAGAAAATAGAACGATTTTGTCACAAAGTTCGGCGTGGGAGGCAATAAGTGGCTCTCAGGTAACTGACGTTTTTAATTCGAATTATTTTGATGCCATTACTTTTTTTGTTCAACTTGCACAGCTTTCAGTTTATATGGGCTCATGTTTTTGGTTCATTCTACAGAGTTATACGAAGATCGCCATTTATGCATTCAAGTTTACCTGGATCACCACTTTTGGGTCGGGATGAGAAGCACACAAAGGAGCGAAGGCATGCGCGTATTTTTCAACAAGTTCATCACACAGAACAGCTCCATGATTCAATTTGTGAAGCAATACGATAATTACCTAGCAAGCAGAGAGCAAAGAGAGAGAGAATTTGATGTTGCAGATTTTCACACCATGATACCGTGCGCAACAAAATCAGCAATATAGGCTCAATTTTAGCACATGTATACTCACGAGAAGTTCAAGAAAGTTCAAGCACAATTAAGAGGAAAGGTGAACTGCATCACAAGATCAATGCATTCCACCCTAGGTTTTACGACATACGAAGTCGTAGAGCAGGTTTCTAACTCCACATTCAACAAGTTTTTCATCACTTACGATGCAGTATCACGAGAAGTAAAATGCCAGTACTTGCTGTTCGAGTCAAGGGGCATGCTGTGCCTCCATTCCCTAAGCGTCTTAAGCTTCAAGCGAGTAGATAAAGTGGCACCGAAATATATACTAGAAAGCTGGAGCAAGAATATAAAGAGGAGGCACACACGCATCAAGAGCAGCCAATATAAGCCTCTATTGGAGCCGAGAAGCAAGAGATTCGACAATTTGGTGTTTCGGTCTCACAATATTTGCGAATTTGCGTAGAGTTCGAGGAGCTGACACAAGTTCTGCACCGGGCTTTTAACAATGTCATGGCCAAGATGCAAGAATATCAAGCGAAAAGTAAAGAAAAAAGTTTGTTATCTCATGAAGAAGTGACATTGAGCGATGTGAACAACCTCCAAAGCCCGCCACGTGTGAGAACAAGAGGTCGCCCCAAGAACAGACTGGGATCAAACTTGGAAAAAAAGATCTCAAACGCCACAAAGAAAAAGAAAAAGCTATCTCCAAGCGAGGTAACATTGATTTGATTTCGATTAAGATTTTTACTTTTTTTCGTTGACCACTGAGCCTAATATACTCTACTTCTAATCCCTCTCCGTCCTCCATTAAGGATTCTGTCCCAGCGTAAACCCTTATCTGGAAGACTATTAATCCCTGAAAATGATACAAAAAGTAAGGATGAAGTGAATGTAAATCACCAACTACAAAGAACCAAACTCTATTCATATTTAAACAAAACGTGATAAATATTCAATCAGCAAGAAAAATATTTCTGCATGCAAATGAACTTAATTGAACACTTAAGGATGAAGTCAATGTAAATCACCAATCTCAATGAACCGAATTCTACTCTTTGAATAATTTACAACAAAATATGTATGATGTAAATAACTTAGTCTAAACGATAGCAAACAACAGAATTATCAAAGAAGTTTTAGAAATCACAACTTACAAATAGATGCGATGCCAGTTTTCTTTTGCCAAGAAAATAGCGGTAGTGCGCATATTGATCGATATCGATCTGTAGGCCTTGTTGGTATTTGGATCAATGTATTTCTAACCATGGGTTCCCAACATAAACATCTACAAAATGAACCTCAGTTAAATCACAAATGAACCAAATTATTTATCAGAACTAGTAAATTACTTAGGGAATAAAAAATTTGGCTTACCACAATATCCGTCGACACATAGTATATTTCTTCTTGAAACCAACGACATTTTCTGTCGTTGAGAATCATACACACTGCATTGACCACCTACAGGAAGAAAATTTATGAGATATACAGTATAAGAGTCTTTAGAAAAATCATTAATGTTAACGTAATAGGCAAATAATTTACCGTATTTTTTACATCTTCTTCGGGCATTAGAGACAAGAAATGATGTCTAAGGCTCTAAGCCCCTCCAAATGCGCTTCATGGTTCAAGACGAATATGGCATCATATTCATTGGTAGTATCTTTGGTTTCCTTTACATGTGTCATCCAATGATAACACTTTTTCCTCAGCTCCTCCATAATTTCTTTTTCTTTCTCTGGATTTTTGTACCCTGCAGCGGTTGTGAAGCTCGGCTCGGCACTGGTTTTCTCAGCAAATTTTAATGCCGCCGCCACCTCAGCATCTATCACTGCCTCTGCCAGGATTTCAAGCTGTGTCACCATCGGCTGAGAGGTAGGAGGAGTTGGTTGAGATGTTGGATGACTTATCCAAGGCTGAAGGAAGGTGCATCATCTTCCCATAAAGAAGGACGGGCAGCACTGCAAGATGATAGAGGAAAGTTTTAAGTAATAATGAAAAAGAAATATCATATAACACGAAAGCTAATAAAAATGATATTAATTAAAACTTACACATTCAATGGAGGTTCTGGCTCCGTCTTCCTCGGAGAAGATTCCTCGCCGGCCTGCTTTTTGGGTTTCGAAGGACAGCTGTAACAAACATAAAAGAGTCCAATAAAGAATGCATCTAATTGATTCTTGGATTCAAATGAACCACAAGTAAACCATGTAATGAAGCAAAATTACCCAGATTTGAACAAGCAGAAAACTTACAAATCAGGCTATGCTTCTTCTTCCAATTGCTCTGCCACTGGAGCTTCTTGGCATGGTTGCTGTTGTTTTCGGGAGGGTTGTTGCGTTAAACAGAAAATAGTTTAATAACGACCTAGAATTATTATCCTGTACCATTAAAACTAATAAAAAAAATTCTAATTACAACTTACTCATTAATAGAAGCTTCTTCAGTTTGGCTCTTGGAAGGGACATTAGTGAAGGTCTCTCAATGTTTTATTATCTCTTCCACAAGCGAACTAGGAAGAGACACAACAATAAAGAGCTCTATGGAAGATGAACAAGGAAGAAGTTAATATTGAACTACTAGAATAGGTATCGAGAAATCAAAAGCTGCACATTAAAAAACTCACATATCAAGAGGTTGAAGATGAGTTTCTCCTCCAACAGCAATGATTTGGAGTTCAGGATTAGGTGTAGTGCTACTGACAATTAAACACAGATTCCGTGTGATTAATTAAACAAAAATTATTATCGAAATCTAAAAGACCAACATAAATATTTCAAATTACACAGTTGGAGTTTGAAAACTCTGTTTTTGATGGAGTTTCTATCTTCTAAAAATTTTTACCGGAGTTTTCGGAGTATTTTTCCTAATAAAAAAATACCAAACTAAAATCATCAACCGAGATTACAAGCAGAGGATTAAAAATACCTGAAATTCATTTTTGGAATCCAATGAACCGAATTTAAACCAAGAAAAGAACCAAATTTACCTGTCATTGGCTGGTGCATTTACAGACGATGTGGAGCTCGTTTGAGTTTGTAAAGGTTCACTGCCCAAATTTACAATCGACAGTCTAAGCAAAAAAATAACTATTATTCAGTAAATCCAGAGGAATTACAAGAAGTTTTAGGAAAAGTTAGCAAACAAAGAAAAAGAACTCGATATAAGAAATCGAATCTTATAGCTCGGATAAATCATTTCGCGCCTCTGTTGAGTCAAAATCATACGGAGCAACATTTGTTTTTCGAACTCCATCATTTTTTCTCTTTGATCTTTTTTCTCTTAATAGCTACAACGCCTATCTTCTTCTTTCGGCAGCGCTGACATTTACTTGTTCACTTCTGAAAATTCATAAAATAAGTATCAGTGAACCTAAAATAAAAGTATCAATGAACCGAAAATATAATTTCAGAAATTTACTCCTTTTCAGATTCAGTTTTGTTTTTTGAATTTGTCAGAACAAGCTTGCTTGATTTGGTTTGTTTTTTGGCAACCCTCTCTGGTTGTTTTCTTTTCATTGTCGGTAATTTTTTCGATTTCTTTTTCTCTGCAACACATACAAACACATCGGATTTATACCGGAGACAAATATCACAGATGTAATTTACGTAACAAGCACACACAAACAATTTTCAGCAAATAAAAGCAAAATTAAACCAGATGAACATCATACAATCATAGCAATGAACCAAAAATAATCAATTTCTAAACTTACTAGTTTTTAGATTCACTTGTGCTCTCCGAATCTGTCGAAACAAGCTTTTTTTTTTTTTGCTTTCTTTTTTAACCACCTTCTGTGGTTGTTTTCTTCTTTTTTTTTTGTCGCTATTTTTTCAATTTCTTCTTCTTTTCTGCGACACATACAAAAAGTTTTGTTAAAATAACATGATAAAAATTTAAATAAATAGATAGTTTTCAAGAAGTATACTTAGATTCAGATTCAGAAAAACTGTCTTGATTGGATACCAATACCAGAGCTGTAATTAACTTAACTAGCGCATAAGAACAATTTTCAGCAAATACAAGCAAAACTAAACCAAATGAACATCAAACAAACAAACAAAGCAATGAACCGAAATAGTTATTTCCCAAACTTACTGGTTTTCGGATTCATTGTGCTTTTCAAATCCGTCGGACTGCTTTTGTTTTCAGATTCACTTGTGGTTTCCGAATCTGTCGGAACAAACTTTTGCTTTTTCACCACCCTATGTTGTCTTGTTCTTTTGTTTGGCGGTGTTTTCTTGGATTCGAATTCAAATTCGAAAAAACTGTCTTCTTCCGAAGAAGAATCCAGAACAACAATTTTCTTTTTTTTTCTTTCTTCAACTTTTTCTTCTCTTTCCCCTTCAGAAGAACAGTCTTCGACACCTTCTTTTCTTTTGTCTTTCTCTTCTTTAATTGTGCTCTGTACACAAGTCCCTAAAACACAAGCTTACTTAGTTAGCAGAATATTTTAGAAGCATCTGAACTGAATTTTCAAAGAAAATTTTTATTTAATTTACCATTGTATGGGTTACTTCCTTAGCAATCCGATCCAACATCTTCTTCTGTGTCCAGTAGGCCACCCACGGTAGCCCAAGAGTGTCAAGTGTATCCAGTCGAGGGAACTTGGTTTCATGGAAATATATCAGCATAAAAAAAACACACAGCCATCAACGGACTGTTTCTTTCCCTCTCTCCTGGCTTCGATCCCCTTCCTCAAGAAGCTCAGCACATGAGTTGCCCAATCCCATTGTCGGATGTTGTCCACACGAAGGACATGCAGCTTATGGATTGGGGAGGCCGTGCTTACCGTCGTCAGCAACAATAAGCACTTATGGACAAAGACGACAAAAGTCCTCTCGAATTTCTTCCTGTTCTCCTCCCTTTCAACACTCATATCAAGGACATATTTCGTCAAAGATGCCAATGTAGCACCTTTAAAGCTGTCAATTATCTCCCTGTCTGCCTCATTGAGATTGCCGTACTCAACTTTCTCAGAAAAATGATTCCTTACAATATTTTAATAGCAACAAATTAGTCAAAAAGGCTCAATTTCATTTTCTGTATTCAGATGAACCGAAAATAAAGGAACCAAATAACCAAAATAAGCACAAGTTGAAGGGATATTACCACCGTAGTTTATGCCCAGCGTAGCTAGTACCTTGGTAGGTGTTATTTGTATTCTGCCATAGAAGGTGTCTAGGTATCCATAATACTCATCATAGCAACAAATCAATTCTCTCAAGAGCTTGTGAGAGACATTCATTTCCGGAATATGTGCTAGTGCACTGAATTCTATTTCGCCTACAATATCTCTCTTTTGCTGACTGATGAGCGGATAATTTATACGCTTTTTGGCATTGTTTTTAGTATATTTTTAGTATATTTTAGTTAGTTTTTATTATGTTTTTATTAGTTTTTAAATAAAAAATCACAATTCTGGACTTTACTATGAGTTTGCGTATTTTTCTGTGATTTCAGGTATTTTCTGGCTGAAATTGAGGGACCTGAGCAAAAATCTGATTCAGAGGCTGAAAAATGACTGCAGATGTTGTTGGATTCTGACCTCCCTACACTCGAAGTGGATTTTCTAGAGCTACAGAAGCCCAATTGGTGCGCTCTCAATTGCGTTGGAAAGTAGACATCCTGGGCTTTCCAGAAATATATAATAGTCCATACTTTACCCAAGATTTGATGGCCCAAACTGGTGTTCCAAGTTAGCTTAAGAATTCTGGCATCAAAATGCCAGAATTGGCACAAAAGCTGGAGTTAAACGCCCAAAATGGCACAAAAGCTGGTGTTTAACTCCAAGAAAAGTCTCTACACATGAAAGCTTCAATGCTCAGTCCAAGCACACACCAAGTGGGCCCGGAAGAAGATTTCTACATTAATTACCTTTTTCTATAACCCTATGCTACTAGTTTTCCATAAATAGGACCTTTTGCTATTGTATTTGAAGACTTTGATCTTTGAATCATACTTTCATAGACCTTTTCACGTTTGGAGGCTGGCCTCACGGCCATGCCTGGACCTTTTGTTCTTATGTATTCTCAACGGTGGAGTTTTTACACACCATAGATTAAGGTGTGGAACTCTGCTGTTCTTCATGAATTAATGCAAAGTACTACTGTTTTTCTATTCAATTCATGCCTACTTCTTCTCTAAGATATTCATTCTTTCTTCAACTTGATGAATGTGATGATCTGTGACACTCATCATCATTCTCACCTATGAACATGTGCCTAACAACCACCTCTGTTCTACTAGCAATGGCTTGAATGCGTATCTATTGGGCTTCTAATCTAAGATTGGAACCTTCGTGGTATAGGCTAGAATTATTGGCGGTCATTCTTGAGATCCGAAAAGTCTAAACTTTGTCTGTAGTATTCCGAGTAGGATCTGGGAAGGGATGACTGTGACGAACTTCAAACTCGCGATTGTTGGGCGTGTGATAGACGCAAAAGGATCAATGGATCCTATTCCAACATGATCGAGAACCGACAGATGATTAGCCGTGCGGTGATAGCGCATTTGGAACATTTTCACTGAGAGGACGGGAAGTAGCCATTGACAACGGTGATGCCCAACATAGAGCTTGCCATTGA
The DNA here is from genome assembly GCF_000816755.2 of Arachis ipaensis. NCBI lineage: Eukaryota > Viridiplantae > Streptophyta > Magnoliopsida > Fabales > Fabaceae > Arachis > Arachis ipaensis. Next base: position 15,912,183 of record NC_029794.2, on the reverse strand, counting down.
AGGGAGTATGAATGATTGGATGAAGGCAATAGGAAAGCAGAAGTTTAGGAGGAACAAAGCATCTTCATACGCTTATCTGAAATTCTTACCAATGAATTACATAAGTATGTCTATCTTTATTTTATGTTTTATTCATCTTTTAATTATCAATCCTCCATAACCATTTGAATCTGCCTGACTGAGATTTACAAGATGACCATAGCTTCCTTCAAGCCGACAATCTCCGTGGGATCAACCCTTACTCACGTAAGGTATTACTTGGACGACCCAGTGCACTTGCTGGTTAGTTGTGCGGAATTGTGACAAAGTGTGACTCACGTTTGAGAGCTCCAAGTCTTTGGCGCCATTGTTGATGATCACAATTTCGTGCACCAAGTTTTTGGCGCCGTTGTCGGGGATTGTTCAAGTTTGGACAACTGACGGTTCATCTTATTGCTTAGATTAGCTCTTGTTTGAGTCTAGTATCAATTTTTAAGTTTGGTGTCAATTGCATGTCTTTATTCTTCTTGCATTTTTCGAATATATGCATTATGTTCTTCATTGATCTTCAAGTTGTTCTTGATGATTTCAATGCTCTGATCTTTAATTTCTCTTATTTTGTGTCTTTTGTTGTTTCTTATATACATTTTCAAATTGTTATAGTCCTTAGTATACAAACTTCTAAGTTTGGTGTCTTGCATGCATTATTTATTTGATCCTAGTTGCATTTTTTTTGTTTCTCATCATTAAAAATTCAAAAATATTTTTAAAATTGTGTCTTTTCAAGTCAATAATATAGAGAATTGAAGATTCAGAACATTCAGCAGAGGAATTAAACAGAAAAAGCTGGGCGTTCAAAACGCCCGGTGAAGAAGGAAAATTGGCGTTTAACGCCAGGATTTTGGGCGTTTAACGCCAGGATGACACTAGAGGGAAGATTTTGTTTTTAATTCAAATTTTTTCAAATCTTCATAATTTTTCAAAATCAAATCTTTTTCAAATCATATCTTTTCAATCATATCTCTTCAAAATCAATTTCTTTCCATTTGTTTTATTTATTACTATTTTCGAAAATCCTTACTACAATTAGTGATTTAATTCAAAATTTTCAAGTTGTTACTTGCCTATTAAGAAAGGATCAAATTTTAAATTCTAGAATCATATCTTCTAATTTCTTGTTAGTCAAGTAATCAACTTTAATTTTAAAACTTTCTCTTTTTAATTTGATTTTCAATCATATCTTCTCAATTATATATTTTCAATCACATCTTTTTCAAAATTAATTTTCAATCATATCTTTTTAATTTCTAATTTCAAAATCTTTTTCAAAATCACTTAATTTCTTTCCCAATCTTAATTTTCGAAAATCTCAATCAAATTTTCAATTTTTTTTTATTATTTTAAAAATCTTTTACTTTAATTTCGAAAATTCTTCCCCTCTTCTCACATCCTTCTATTTAAGGGACTAACACTCCTCCTCAAGGTGCAATTCGAACTCTATCCTTCTTGATAAGTTCGAATTCTCTTCTATCTACCTTCTCCTTCTATTCTTCTTTTTCTCTGACACCTCAAGGAATCTCTATACTGTAACATAGAGGATTCCATACTTTTTTGTTCTCTTTTCTTTCATATGAGCAAGAGCAAAGACAAAGGCATCCTTGTTAAAGCTGATCCTGAACCTGAAAGGACCTTGAAGAGAAAGTTAAGAGAAGCTAAAGCACAACTCTCTCTAGAGGGCCTAACAGAGCTCTTCAAGGAGGAAGAAACCATGGCAACCGAAAATAACAATGCCAACAATGCAAGGAAGGTGCTTGGTGACTTTACTGTACCTACTCCAGACTTCTATGGGAGAAGCATCTCAATCCCTGCCATTGGAGCAAACAACTTTGAGCTTAAGCCTCAATTAGTTTCTCTAGTGCAACAGAATTGCAAGTTTCATGGACTTCCATTGGAAGATCCTTATCAGTTCTTAGCTGAATTCTTGCAAATCTGTGACACTGTCAAGACCAATGGGGTTAATCCTGAGGTCTACAGACTTATGCTCTTCCCTTTTACTGTAAGAGACAGAGCTAGGACATGGTTGGATTCACAACCCAAAGAAAGCCTGAACTCTTGGGAAAAGCTAGTCAATGCATTCTTGGCAAAGTTCTTTCCACCTTAAAAAATTGAGCAAGCTTAGAGTGGAAGTCCAAACCTTCAAACAGAAGGAAGGAGAATCCCTCTATGAAGCTTGGGAAAGATACAAGCAATTGATCAGAAGGTGTCCTTCTGACATGCTTTCTGAATGGAGCATCATAGGTATCTTCTATGATGGTATGTCTAAACTGTCCAAGATGTCATTGGACAGCTCTACTGGAGGATCTCTTCATCTGAAGAAGACGCCTGTAGAAGCTCAGGAACTCATTGAGATGGTTGCAAATAACCAATTCATGTACACTTCTGAAAGGAACCCTGTGAATAATGGGACAAATCAGAAGAAAGGAGTTCTTGAGATTGATACTCTGAATGCCATACTGGCTCAGAACAAAATATTGACTTAACAAGTCAATATGATTTCTCAGAGTCTGTTTGGAATGCAAGCAGCAACAGGCAGTACTAAAGAAGCTTCATCTGAAGAAGAAGCTTATGATCCTGAGAACCCAGCAATGGAAGAGGTGAATTACATGGGAGAACCCTATGGAAACACCTATAATCCTTCATGGAGAAATCATGCAAATCTCTCATAGAAGGATCAATAGAGACCTCAACAAGGTTTCAACAACAGTAATGGTGGAAGAAACAGGTTTAGCAATAGCAAGCCTTTTCCATCATCTTCTCAGCAACAGACAGAAGATTCTAAGCAGAGCCACTCTGACTTAGCAACTATAGTCTCTGATCTAATTAAAACCACTCAAAGTTTCATGACTGAAACAAGGTCCTCCATTAGAAATTTGGAGGCACAAATGGGTCAGTTGAGTAAGAAAATTACTGAATTCCCTCCTAGTATTCTCCCAAGCAATACAGAAGAGAATCTAAAGAGAGAGTGCAAGGCCATAAACACGTCTCACATGGCCGAACTTGGAGAGAAGGAAGAGGCAGTGATCTCCACTGAGGAAGACCTCAATGGACGTCCACTGGCCTCCATGGAATTCTCTGATGAGAAACCACGGGAATCTGAGGCTCACACAGAGACTATAGAGATTCCATTAAATTTACTCCTGCCATTCATGAGCTCTGATGAGTATTCTTCCTCTGAAGAGGATGAAGATGTTACTGAATAGCAAGTTGCTAAGTACCTTGGAGCAATCATGAAGCTAAACGCCAAGTTATTTGGTAATGAGACTTGGGAGAATGAAACTCCATTGCTCACTAAAGAACTGGATGACTTGACTAGGCAGAAATTATCTCTGAAGAGACAAGATCCTGGAGAGTTCTCAATACCTTGTACCATAGGCACCATGACCTTTGAGAAAGCTCTGTGTGACCTAGGGTCAAGCATAAACCTCATGCCTCTCTTTGTAATGGAGAAGCTAGGGATCATTGAGGTACAAGCTGCAAGAATATCACTGGAGATGGCAGACAATTCAAAGAAACAGGCTTATAGACTTGTAAAGGATGTCTTGATAAAGGTTGAAGACCACTACATCCCTGCTGATTTCATAATCCTAGAGACTGAAAAGTGTGTGGATGAATCCATCATCCTTGGCAGACCCTTCCTAGCCACAGCAAAAGCTATAATTGATGTTGACAGAGGAGAATTGATCATTCAAGTGAATGAAGACTCCCTTGTGTTTAAAGCTCAAGGATATCCCTCTGTAACCATGGAGAGGAAGCATGAAGAGCTTCTCTCAATACAGAGTCAGACAGAGCCCCCACAGTCAAACTCTAAGTTTGGTGTTGGGAGGCCACAACCAAACTTTAAGTTTGGTGTTGAACCCCTACATTCAAACTCTAAGTTTGGTGTTGGGAGGTTCCAACATTGCTCTAAACATCTGTGAGGCTCCATGAGAGCCCACTGTCAAGATATTGACATTAAAAGAAGCGCTTGTTGGGAGGCAACCCAATCTTTAATTATCTATGTTAAATTTCTATTTTCTTTTGTTATTTTATGTTTTCTGTAGGTTGATGATCATGTGAAGTCAAAAAAATAATTGAAAAAGTAAAAACAGACTAAAAAATAGAAAAAAAATAGAACACCCTAGAGGAGAAGCTTACTGGCGTTTAAACGCCAGTAAGGATAGCAGAATGGGCGTTAAACGCCCAGCCTGGCACCGTTCTGGGCGTTTAACACCAGAAATGGGCACAGAGCTGGCATTTAACGCCAGAAAAGGGCAAGAAGCTGGCGTTAAACGCCAGAAATGGGCAGCAGCCTGGCCTTTAACGCCAGGATTGGCAGAAAGGGGCATTTTTGCACGCCACTTGGTGCAGGGATGAGATATCCTTGACACCTCAGGATCTGTGGACCCCACAGGATCCCCACCTACCCCACCTCTCTCTCTCTTCTTCACCCATTCACCAATCACCTCAATACCTCTTCCCCAAAAACCCCCTCACCTATCAAATCCCACCATTCTCTTCACCACTCACATCCATCCTTCATAAAACCCCACCTACCTCACCATTCAAATTCAAACCACTTTCCTACCCAAACCCACCCATAATGGCCGAACCATACCCCCCTCTCCACTCCTATATAAACCCATTTTCACTACTTCATTTTCACACAACATAAACACTACTTCTCCCCCTTGGCCGAAACACTAAGCCCCCACCATCTCCTCTATTTCTTCTTCTACTCTCTTTTTTCTTCTTTTGCTCGAGGACGAGAAAACCTTCTAAGTTTGGTGTGGTAAAAGCGTTGCTTTTTGTTTTTCCATAACCATTTATGGCACCTAAGGCTGGAGAAACCTCTAGAAAGAGAAAAGGGAAGGCAAAAGCTTCCACCTCTGAGTCATGAAAGATGGAGAGAATCATCTCAAGGGTGCACAAAGACCACTTCTATGAAGTTGTGGCCAAGAAGAAGGTGATCCCCGAGGTCCCTTTCAAACTCAAAAAGGGTGAATATCCGGAGATCCGACATGAGATTCGAAGAAGAGGTTGGGAAGTTCTCACCAACCCCATTCAACAAGTCAGAATCTTAATGGTTCAAGAGTTCTATGCCAATGCATGGATCACCAAGAACCATGATCAAAGTGTGAACCCGAATCCAAAGAATTGGCTTACAATGGTTCGGGAGAAATGCTTAGATTTTAGTCCGGAGAATGTAAGGTTGGCATTCAACTTGCCCATGATGCAAGGAGATGCACACTCCTACACTAGAAGGGTAAACTTTGATCAAAGGTTGGACCAAGTCCTCATAGACATCTGTGAAGAGGGCGCTCAATGAAAGAGAGATTCAAGAGGGAAGCCGGTTCAACTAAGAAGGCATGACCTCAAGCCCGTGGCTAGGGGATGGTTGGAGTTCATCCAACGCTCAATCATTCCCACTAGCAACCGGTCTAAAGTTACTATAGACCGGGCTATCATGATCCATAGCATCATGATTAGGGAGGAAGTAAAAGTTCATGAAGTTATATCCCAAGAACTCTACAAGGTGGCAGACAAGTCCTCTACTTTGGCAAGGTTAGCCTTCCCTCATCTCATTTGTCATCTCTGCAATTCAGTTGGAATTAACATAAAGGAAGACATCCTCATTGATGAGGATAAGCCCATCACTAAAAAAAGGATGGAGCAAACAAGAGATCCCACTCATGGACATGAGGAAATTCCTCACCATGAAATCCTTGAGATGCCTCAAGGGACGCATTTTCCTCCATAAAACTATTAGGAGCAAATCAACACCTCCCTAGGAGAATTAAGCTCCAACATGGGACAACTAAGGGTGGAGCACCAAGAGCATTCCATACTCCTCCATGAAATTAGAGAAGACCAAAGAGTCATGAGAGAGGAGCAACAAAGGCAAGGAAGAGGCATTGAGGAGCTCAAGCACTCAATTAGATCTTCAAGAGGAAGAACAAGCCACCATCACTAAGGTGGACCCGTTCTTTAATATCCTTGTTCTTTATTTTCTGTTTTTCGAATTTTTATGCTTTATGTTTATTTATGTTTGTGTCTTTATTACATGATCACTAGTGTCTAAGTGTCTATGCCTTAAAACAATGAAAATGAATCCATCACCTTTCTTAAATGAAAAATGTTTTTAATTGAAAAAGAAAAAGAAGTGCATGAATTTCGAATTTTAAAACAGTTTAGTTATTTTGATGTGGTGGCAATACTTTTGTCTTTCTGAATGAATGCTTGAACAGTGCATAATTTTTTTTGAATTTGTTGTTCATGAATGTTAAAATTGTTGACTCTTGAAAGAATGATGGAAAAAGAGAAATGTTATTTGATAATCTGAAAAATCATAAAATTGATTCTTGAAGCAAGAAAAAGCAGTGAAAAGCTTGCAAAAAAAAATATATGCGAAAAAAAACGAAAAAAAAAAGAGAAAGAGAAAGAAAAAGCAAGCAGAAAAAGGCAATAGCCCTTTAAACCAAAAGGCAAGGGTAAAATAAAAAAGGGATCCAAGGCTTTGAGCATTAGTGGATAGGAGGGCCCACAGGAATAAAATCCTGGCCTAAGCGGTTAAACCAAGTTGTCCCTAACCATGTGCTTGTGGCGTGAAGGTGTCAAGTAAAAACTTGAGACTGAGCAGTTAAAGTCGTGGTCCAAAAGCAAAAAGAGTGTGCTTAAGAGCTCTGGACACCTCTAATTGGGGACTCTAGCAAAGTTGAGTCACAATCTGAAAAGGTTCACCCAGTTATGTGTCTGTGGCATTTATGTATCCGATGGTAATACTGGAAAACAAAATACTTTGGGTCACGGCCAAGACTCATAAAGTAGTTGTGTTCAAGAATCAACATACTAAACTAGGAGAATCAATAACACTATCTGGATTCTGAGTTCCTATAAAAGCCAATCATTATGAACTTCAAAGGATAAAGTGAGATGCCAAAACTGTTCAGAAGCAAAAAGCTAAAAGCCCCGCTCATCTGATTAATACTGATCTTCATAGATGTTTTTGGAATTCATTGTATATTCTCTTCTTTTTATCCTATTTGATTTTCAGTTGCTTGGGGACAAGCAACAATTTAAGTTTGGTGTTGTGATGAGCGGATAATTTATACGCTTTTTGGCATTGTTTTTAGTATGTTTTTAGTATATTTTAGTTAGTTTTTATTATGTTTTTATTAGTTTTTAAATAAAAATCACAATTCTGGACTTTACTATGAGTTTGTATGTTTTTCTGTGATTTCAGGTATTTTCTGGCTGAAATTGAGGGACCTGAGCAAAAATCTAATTCAGAGGCTGAAAAAGGACTGCAGATGCTGTTGGATTCTGACCTCCCTGCACTTGAAGTGGATTTTTTGGAGCTACAAAAGTCCAATTGGAACGTTCTTAATTGCGTTGGAAAGTAGACATTATGGGCTTTCCAGCAATATATAATAGTTCATACTTTGCCTATGATTTGATGGCCCAAACCGGCGTTCCAAGTCAGCTTAAGAATTCTGGCATCAAAACGCCAGAACTGGCACAAAAGCTGGAGTTAAACGCCCAAACTGGCACAAAAGCTGGTGTTTAACTCCAAGAAAAGTCTCTACACATGAAAACTTCAATGCTCAACCCAAGCACACACCAAGTGGGCCCGGAAGAAGATTTCTGCATTAATTACCTATTTTTGTAACCCTAGGCTACTAGTTTTCTATAAATAGGACCTTTTGCTATTGTATTTGAAGACTTTGATCTTTGAATCATACTTTCATAGACCTTTTCACGTTTGGAGGCTGGCTTCAGACGCAAAAGGATCGATGGATCCTATTCCAACATGATCGAGAATCGACAGATGATTAGCCGTGCGGTGACAGCGTGCGTAGAACATTTTCACTGAGAGAACGGGAAGTAGCCATTGACAACGGTGATGCCCAACATAGAGCTTGCCATGGAAGGGAGTATGAATGATTGGATGAAGGCAATAGGAAAGCAGAAGTTTAGGAGGAACAAAGCATCTTCATACGCTTATATGAAATTCTTACCAATGAATTACATAAGTATCTCTATCTTTATTTTATGTTTTATTCATCTTTTAATTATCAATCCTCCATAACCATTTGAATCTGCCTGACTGAGATTTACAAGATGACTATAGCTTGCTTCAAGCCGACAATCTCCGTGGGATCGACCCTTACTCACGTAAGGTATTACTTGGACGACCCAGTGCACTTGTTGGTTAGTTGTGCGAAATTGTGACAAAGTGTGATTCACGTTTGAGAGCTCCAAGTCTTTGGCGCCATTGTTGATGATCACAATTTCGTGCACCACTGACTCATTGCCTTGAACACCCTTGCTATTACTTTTGTCTGGCATATGAGATCGTGAGTTTTCTACAAGATTTTGAAACAATATGTTATGATATATTTATAATACAAAAATAGAGTTTATTTGAATGGAAGACAATAAATATATTTAATGTGTATATATGCTTACGTTATAGCGCGTCTTCTGCTTTTTTGTCACCATCATCTTTTTTATTTTTGCTACAAGGACAAAAAAATTTGGTCAATACTTCACTCAATACACTAACAAGCACAAGCATGCATATTTTAATCAAGTGAATCAAAATCACCAACTCCAATTAACCGAACTCCATTCATGTTTGAATAAAACGTGTTAAACATTCAATCAGTAAAGAAAATATTTTTGCATGCAAAAGAACTCAACTAAACACATAACAATCAAGTGAAT
>NC_029794.2:15873441-15898441 GCF_000816755.2 Arachis ipaensis | reverse complement strand
GAATAGCTCCTTGAGACAATTCGTGAAGCAATATGACAATTGCCTAGCAAGCAGAGAGCAAGCAGAGAGAGAATTTGATGCTGCAGATTTTCACACCATGATATCGTGTGCAACAAAATCAGCAATAGAGGCACAGTTTCAGCATGTATATACCCATGAGAAGTTCAAGAAAGTTCAAGCTCAATTCAGAGGTAAAGTGAATTGTATCACAAGATCAATGCATTTCACCCTAGGTTTCACAACATATGAAGTAATAGAGTAGGTTTCCAACTCCAAATTCAATAAGTTTGTCGTCACCTACGACGCAGTATCGTGAGATGTAAAGTGCCATTGCTTGCTGTTTGAGTCTAGGGGCAGATTGTGCCGCCATTCCCTAGGTGTCCTAAGCTTTGAGTGAGTGGATAATGTGGCACCGAAATACATATTGGAACGTTGGAGCAAGAACATAAAGAGGAGGCATACACACATCAAGAGCAGCCAAGATGAGCCTCTACTGGAGCCAAGAAGTAAGAGATTTGATGAATTGGTGTTTCAGTCACACAATATATGTGAATTTGCATTTGAGTCTAAAGAGTTGACCAGAATTTTGCACTGAGCATTTGACAAGGTCATGGCGGAGATGGAAGAATATCAAGGAAGAAGCAAAGAAAAAAGTTTGTTAACCCACGAAGAAGCGACATTAAGCAATATAAATGACCTTCAAATCCCACCACATGTCAAAACAAGAGGTCGGCCCAAGAACAAACTTGGATCAAATCTGGAAAAAAAAGATCTCAAATGCCATGAAGAAAAAGAAAAAGACAGCTCCAAGCGAGATAAAAAAATTGACTTGCTTTTGATTAGTTAAAAATTCAAATGTTCATTTTGTTAATACACAATTATGTCTTTTGTAGTTGAACATTTTAGACTCCGAATCATCGATTCAGTCAAGCTCCACTCTTTACAATACACCAGATATGAATTATCCAAGAGAGGATTTTACAAGTTTTAGTTTTCATTAATGTAAATTTTTGTTCACCCATGAGCAAATTTCGGTTCACCATGGTTATAGAAAGTTTAATTTCTGAATGTTGATAGTCTTTAATGAATAGTCACTTTTTTGTGAAATTCTATATTGATATATGTAGTTTTTCGATTCGTCTAGTGTATTAATTTCTAAGTTGAATAATTAGAATTTGTTTTTTGGTTATTGGTTCAGAGTTCAGAGTTCAGGGTTTAGGGATTAGAGTTTAGGCTTTAAGGTTTAGGGTTTTATGGTTTAGGGTTTCTGGGTTCAAGGTTCAGTGTACAGGGGTTCAATGTGTTTCAAACTTTCAGTTTGCCCGTGTATTAATTTCGGTTCACCGTGTTCATGGTTGAGGGGTTTAGGTGTCTAGGGTTTAGGGTTTAGGGTTCAGGATTCAAGGTTTTAGAGGTTTAGGGTTTACGGTAGGGTTCAGGGATAAGGGTTTAGGGTTCAGGGTTTAGCATTTAGGGTTTAGAGTTCAGTGTTCAGGGTTCAGGGTTCGGGTTCAGGGTTTAGGTTTTAGGGTGTAGAGTTTAGGGTTTATGGGTTCAGGGTTCAGTGTTCAGGATTCTAATTTTAGTGTTTAGGGTTTAGGGTTTAGGGTTCAGTATTTAGGGGTTCAGTGTGTTTCTACCTTTCGGTTCGCCCGGTGTATTAATTTCGGTTTACTATGTTTTTGGCGTTCATAATTTTTTGGTAAACACCCTGATTTCATTCACTGTGAACCTGCAACAAAACAGCAGCCAGGCAGTTCCAACAGGTATATAACAAGACAAGGAGTAATCTATCTTGAATCAGTATACACATTAAGATTAGATCTATACATTAATATTAACATTTACATTAATGTTGACATATATACATTCAAAAGAAGCAGTGTCTACTTTTTTAAACAAGTTAAATAAAATGTTGTTAATTAGAACCAGTCAAACTGCACTGGTTTTGAGATTCAATTGATGTTTCTGAATCCGTCGGAACAATTTTTCTTTTTTCATGAGCCTCTTTAGTCTTGTTCTTTCTGCCAGCGTTATATTGTCAAATTCAGATTCTGATTTGGATTTCGAAAAAGATTCTTCTTTCGGAGAAGAATCCATAACAACAACTTTCTTTTCTTCTTTCTCCCTTTTTTTTTTCTTTCCCCTTCAGAAAAGTTGTTTTGTTTTGCACCTTCTTTCTTTTTGTTTTTTCGTCCTTTATTTGCTTTCTATATAGATGTCCGTAAAACACAAACTTATTTAGTTAGCAGAGTATTTTAGAAGCATCTGAAACAAGGAAATACAAAAATAATTAGGTGAATTAAAATGACCACAAACACTGAACTGAACGCAATTCATGTGATGAATAATATGTAATAAAGATTCAATTATCAAGAAAAATATTTCTGCATGAACAATGATTCAAATTAACATATTACCATTGTGTCCGTTGCTTCCTCAGAAATCCGGTCAAGCATCATCTTCTTTGTACAATAGGCTACCCACGGTGCCGGGGGAGCATCAAGTCCATTCAAGCGAGGGAACTTGGTTTCATGGAAGTATATCAGCAACAAAACAAAAACACAACCCTCAATGGACTGTTTCTTCCCCTTTCTCTTGTTTTCGATTCCATTCCTCAAGAAGCTGAGCACATGATTTGCCCAATCCCACTGTCGGATGTTGTCCACACAAAAGATAGGTGGCTTATGGATCGCGGAGGCCATGCTTATCGTCATCCGCAACAAGAAGCACTTCTGTACGAAGATGACAAAAGTCCTACGAAATTTTTGCCGGTTCTCCTCCCCTTCAACACTCATATTTAGGACAGAATTTGTCAAAGTTACCAACGTAACACATTTGAGGCTGTCAAATATTGCCTTGTCTTCCTTATTCAGTTTGCGATAGTCAACCTTTTAGGAAAATGATTCCCTACAATATTTTAATAGCAACAAATGAGCCAAAAAGGTTCAGTTTAATTTTTTATATACCAATGAACCAAAATTAAAGGTAACAATGAACCGAAATTATAGGGAGCAATGAACCGAAAATAAGCAAGAAGTGGAAAGTGTATTACCGTCGTGGCTTATCCCCAGCGCAGCTGCTACCTTGGCAGGTGTTATGTATATTTTTTCATGGAGAGTTTTTAGGCATCCACGATACTCATCATAGAAATCAATCAATTTTCTTAAGAGGGCGTGAGAGACGTTCATTTCCGGGACATGTGCTAGGGCACCGAATCCCATTTCTTCAACTATATCTTTCTTTTCCTGACTCATATTATTGAACACTGTTGCTAAAGAATAGTATTTCTCCATGAAAAAGAGGTACTGAACAGAGTAACAACCAATTTCAAAGCCCTAGTTACACTATCCATTGAACTGATTGAAAATAACAACAAATTTCATTCCAAACCCTAGTTATACTGTAAAAATGCATTCACAATAGTTCGATCTTCTAAACGAAGCAAATCAATCCAGTAAACCTAAAATGCAACTAGGAGAAACGCGACATTACAAGATTTCAAGTGAACAGTAGTTTTCTCATACTTTTGGTAGTCTTTGTTTCTGTTTTTGTTCGTTTGTGGTTGTTCGTTGCCAAATCTTCTAGCTATTCTTCTGCAGTAGTGATTTTCACAGAGAACGTGACTGAAATTTGAGTGATTTTGAGAGAGATTCGAAGAGAAGGATTGGTTTCGTGCGTTTTGAAGAAGAAGAAATGTTTTATTATAATGAAGCGTGTAACACCCTAATTAGCCTAACCTTTACCTCGCGTCGTAAAGCAAAGGTTAATCAGAGATTACGACAGTTCTAAGCTCATACATATAATATATATAGAAAGAATAGTATAATCTAGAAATCTGATGAAGGATATAGCTCAAAAACAGGATTTACAAAACGCAAAACGTACGAACGAAGCTTCTAACTTAAAGCACAAGATATAGATAAGATATATCGAAATATAATAGTATAATATCATAAGAAACTAGCCATAGCTCGCGGAGTTTAAGATGGCTAGCCATATACAGATATACAGAATCAGACAGTAAAAACATCTTATACAAGTTTTGTTCTCTCAAATACAAGCCTCTAGGCAAAACAAAATACAAATGTGAGAGATATACAAAATAAGCCAAAAAGACGCAAAAGATAGTATCCGGATCCTCCGCTTCTGTCACCAACCAGACAACTCACCGAGGTGGGTTGCGACCTGCATCTGAAAAATACAACAGAGATATGGTATAAGAACTGGAGGTTCTCAGTATGGTAACAGTGCCCAGTGATGTAAGATGTAAGGCTTCAGGACGCCGAAGGCAATCCTAGAACTTCACCTCACATACGGATATTCAAGCTTAGAACAAAATATAATTAACGTAAACCTTAAACAATAAACAGGGTTTTCTAAACTTAAAGGTTTCTAACTAATACTAATCACACCGCTGTATCCCACAGCCTTCGCTAACCTAACCTCCGTGTGATCCCATCGCCACCACCAACATAACCTCCTCAGCACCAGACAAACACAAGATAAATACAAGCAAGTAAAACACAGATAATATTCATTTACAGCAAGTAATTCAAGAAGCAAGTAGGCATGTTATACAATTAGGCACTCTCAAGTAATCAAAGCAAACAAGCATATAGAAGATGCATATGATGAATGCCTATCCTATTGGCTCATAATATCACTTGTCGGTCCATGAATGCCAACCCGACACATCCTTTCGGATGTCGCTTTTCTGCCACACCCACGAATATAGTGTCGGGCACACTCTATTGACCCACAGATATAGTGCCGGGCACACTCCATTCACCCACGAATATAGTGCCGGGCACACTCGCATGCGTAACCCAAGGATATAGTGCCTGCCCACTCTTGCAGCAGAAAAGATTATCAATCATAATTCAATCCCAGGGACATAGTACCCTGCACACTATCATACTTAACCCAATGATATAGTGCCTGACACACTCTCATTATTCAACAAGGTCATCATTCCTCTATGAGTCCTCAACTCATCACAACCATCATCCATTCATCATTTCCATTCCAAAACTCATTAGTTCCTCAGTTCCTCAATTTGTTGTCAATAATCACCAAGTTCACTACACTTCCTTTTCTCTCAACCAAACTCATCCTCAATACACCAGAAACCTAGACCTCCATTTGCTAACTTTTCAAGATAATACCAATTTAACCCTCTTAGGATATTTCCCATGTTTTAATACCCAAAAATAAGCCCAAGAATCATAAAATGGTGTCACAGAAGTTTACAAGCTTGCTGAGAAGGTAAAATAGTTGAAAACAAAATTTAAGTTTGAGAAACAGGCCATGTGCGTACGCACAGGGTGTGCGTGCGCATGCCCAGGAAGAATTTAAAAGTGTGCGTACGCACAGGGGTGTGCGTACGCACAGGGGTGTGCGTACGCACAGGGGTGTGCGTACGCACAGGTACCAAATCTTGTAAGGTCTGTTCGCTCGCACAAGGTGTGCGAGTGCCCCCAACAGACTGACCTTCCCAATGTGTGCGTGCGCATAGGACTGTGCGTACGCACAGGTTGCAATCCCTCATTGGTGTATGTGCACACAAGATGTGCTAGCGCTGCCAACAGCACGCCCATCCCTGCCTGTGCGTGCGCACAGGGCTGTGCATCCGCACAGGTCTAAAATCTTGCAGAATTGTGTGTGCGCACAGGGCTGTGCGTGCGCACATACCAGAAATCCCAAATTTTTGTAACTCTGCAGCATTTTCAGATTCCGACACCAATCTTTGAATGATCATAACTTTCTCTACAAAATTCCAAATTTTACAAACTTTATATCAAATCGAAGGGTTTTCAATAATCTTTAATTCTAAACAAAATTCAACAAATTTTGAAAACCAAGGCAGAAGTTATGATCAGACAAAGTTCACCAAAAATTCATTTTTACTCAAAATCTCAAATACTCAATTTTAACAAACTTTCAAACTAAAACCAAACTAGTCACAACTCAAACAATACTAAAACAGCCCAAAACTCATATCAAACACTACTTCAACCATTTTCTCAATCACACAACCTTCTAAACTATTCAACAATTCCAATTCCAACCAAATTCACATTTTCCACTATCCATTAACCTTATTAACATCAACAAACCCCATCAACCATTAACAATCCTCAAAATCATCATTACCCAATTTCCCACATCATACACCAACACCATTATTTACCATAATCAACACAACTCATAAATAATCATCAATAATACCAACAACTCTCAACAACCATAATAAATATCAATACTCATCCTCAATTTTCTCAATATCAACAACCATCATAACACTTATAATCAATACCAACCATCAACAATATTAGCAATTACTACAAATCCTCATCAATATAAAAAATCATCAATCCCTCATCAACAACAATAAACCACACATTCCTCATCAACCTTCATAATCATTAAATACCAACAACATCAATATTCATCATAAATCATTAAATACCAACAACCTCATCAAATCATATAATCATTATTACTAGTATTTGAATTCGTTCCACATAATACCACCACTTCATTTATCAATCTTCATCAACAACACCAATCATCAATACTCACTAACACCAACAATTACATCAAATCACATATAATTATTCATACACCAATATCATTCAATCCTATGTTAGGGTCAACTAGCCTAAGTGTCCAGAAACATTACATATTACATAAAGAAAACCAAAATCATACCTTGGCTGATTTCCAAACGCACCAAATACCAAACGAAGCCACCAAGCTTGATCCAAAGCCTCAATCAACTCCAACAAACACCAAAACTCAATCTAACATCACATATATATACCAACATCAAAACCTAATATACACAAAATAACTAAACACAAAGATTTAGTAAAACCTTACCTTATCCAACGAGATTAGGGATAAAATCCAACATTTACCCACTACTAGAGATCACCTAAACAGGCAAAACTACAAAACTTGCTCAAGAACTAAACCCAAAATATGCAGAAACTTAGGGCAAAAAACTGGGAAATGAGCTTTGAGTTCTTACCAGAAAAACTTAGATAGAAAGGAAGAGCTCGTCAAGAGCTTCACGTGGTCGTAAACGGCTCGTCAATCGGAGGTCCGTAGCTCAAGTTATGGCTCCCGGGAAGTGGAGGATGAATAGTAAAACCCCACTCCTCTCTTCTCTCTTCTCATCAGCGCCCCTCTCTTCAAATTGAAGAGAAATGAGCTGAAATGCTCATTAAATGGGCATATATATATTGGGCCTTGGGCCCGATCCAACCCATTAGCATTTTTGGTTCGTTTGGCCCACTTTGGGCCAAAACCTTTAACACTAACGCCCGGTTTTTCATTCCTAATATTTTAGTGATGTTGGAGGTGGGTAAATTTATTTGGGCTTGGGTCAACTTGTGATTTAGGGTTTATGGGTTCAGGGTTCAGTGTTCAGGGGTTCAATGTGTTTCAAAATTTCGGTTCGCCCCGTGTATTAATTTTGGTTCACCGTGCTCATGGTTGAGGGTTTAAGGTTCAGGATTTAGGGGTCTAGGGTTTAGGGTTCAGGGTTCAGGATTTTGGGAGTTTAGGGTTTACGGTAGGGTTCAGGGTTTAGGGTTTAGAGTTTAGCATTTAGGGTTCAGAGTTTAGTGTTCAGGGTTCAGGTTCAGAGTTCAGGGTTCGGGTTCAAGGTTTAGGGTTTAGGGTGTAAGGTTTAGGGTTTAGGTTTTAGGATTTTAGGGATTTAGGGTTTATGGGTTCAGGGTTCAGTGTTCAGGGTTCTGGTTTTAGTGTTTAGGGTTTAGGGTTTAAGGTTCAATGTTTAGGGGTTCAGTGTGTTTTTACCTTTCGGTTTGTCCAGTGTATTAATTTCGGTTCACTGTGTTTTTTTGGAGTTCTAATGTATTGGTAAATACAGTGATTGCAATCACTAAGAACCTGGAATAAAACAGTAGCCAGACAGTTCCAACAGATATATAAATATTAACATTTGATACATACATTAATATTAAGAATAGATATATACATTAACATTGACATATATACATTTGAAAGAAGCATTGTTTGCTTTTTTAACAAGTTATACAAAATATATACAACTACTATATGCATTGTTTGATACATACATTGACATATATACATTTAAAGTATGCATTTTTTGCTTTTTAAACAAGTTAAACAAAATATTGTTAATTACAACTAGTATATGCTATTTGCTATCTAAATCCACAGATGTGTATTTACAATAAGGGTTGGAGAGGAAAGCAGATGGCTTGGTGAGTCTTATTGCTTTAGATTCTGAAATCACTTGGTCTCTGATTTTGTTCATTTTCATGCAACAAAGGATTTGGACCATATTGGTATCTGAAGTCATCAATGTCTTTCTGCATTTCAATTGAAATGAATTAGTTACATAAGAAATGAACCCAAATGAAATAAGAACAATATCATTCAAATCCCTAATCATAATGTAAAAATGCAATCACAATAACCCTAAACCCTGAACACATTAAATATCAAGTAAATCAAAATCACATTAAATAACAACAAATTTCATTCAAAGCCCTAGTCATACTGTAAAAATGAAATCACAGTAACCCTAAACCTTGAACAAATTAAAAGGAAGCCATCGAACCGAAAAATATTCACTTGGTGAATCAAAATTATATGAGCCACCGAACCGAAAATTGTTTATGTGGTGAATAAATGGTGATGAAATTTCAATCAACAAGAATAGTATTTCTGCATGGAAAAAAATTATTGAACAGAGTAACAACCAACTTCAAAGCTCTAGTTACAATATCAACTTAACTGAATGAAATAAGAAAAGAAAGAAGTTTATTAATTTAGAAAGTACTTACTTGTGTCTAAGCTTTATATTTATATCTCTTCCCGCTTTTTATTTTTTGTGGATCTATTGTTTCGAGCCATTTCATCACGAATATTCCACAATCATAGCTAAGCAAGAATTGAGTATAATACAATCAATAGTATAAAAAATAAAACACATTAAAAATAGCACTATAGAAGAGAAAGATTCTTACTTTGTACGTTGACCATTCAATTGGATATACTCTACTTCCTCTCCCTGTCCATCCTCCATTAAGGGTTCCGCCCCAGCATACACTCTCATCTGGAAAATTATTAAACCCTGAAAGACACAAAAAAAGTAAATAAACAGAACCAACAACATCAACCAAACTCCTCTCATGTACAAAATAATTTGAATAATTTACAAGAAAATAACTTACAACAAATTTGTTCAGTTCCTTTCTCGAATCAGGTATATCTTCTGGCTTCTTGTTGATAGGGTCAAGGACATAGAATTTCTTTTTGTTTACATCAGCAATCCACAACCACCAATGCCCTCCATTACAAATTGGGACAAATAGCTGAAGTTTTGGATAATTATAGAATATTTCAGTCGAAACAATAGCAAACAAGAGAATTATCAAAGAATTTTTAGATATTACAACTTACAAATGGATGCGATGCAAGTTTCCTTTTGTCAAAAAACTGGCGGTGGTGGGCATACTGCTCAATATTAAAACTATAGGCTTTGTTTGTCATCTTATCAGTGTACTTCACGCCATGTGTTCCTAACATAAAATTCTGCAAAATGAACATCAGTTAAATCACATTTCCACCGAACCAAACACAAATCATATGTTGAATAAAACGTGAAAAATATTCAATCATCAAGAGAAAAGTTTTCTTAATGCAAAAGAACTCAACAGAAGACATAAGAATCAGGTGAACCAATATTAACATTCTAACTGAACCGAAAAGTAATCAGCAGTGAATAGGAAATTTAGCTTACCACAATATTCATCGGCACAATGTATATTTATTCCTGATACCGCTTAGTTTTTATTTCATTGAGAATCATGTTGTGTATACTAACCACCTACAGTATGAAAATTTATGAGATATACTATATAAGAGTGTTTAAAAAAATCATTAATGTTAACGCAATTGGCAAAGGATTTACCACGGCATGCACTTGTTCTTTGGGCATTAGAGACATGAAATATTCTCTTAATCCCTCGTAGAGTGCCTCATGTTTTAAGACAAATATTGGTAAATATTCATTGCTACTATCCTTTGTCTTTTTCACATGTGTCATCCAATGATAACACTTTTCAATCAGCTCGTTCGTGATTTTTGTTTTTTTCTGCGGGGTTTTGTAAACTTGAGCCGCTGGTAAGGTTGGTTCTGAAGATGTTCCTTCAGCAAATTTTAATACTGTTGTCACTCCAGCATCTACCACTGCCTCTGCCAGGATTTCAAGCTCTGAAACACTCTCTTGAGAGGGCTGAGTTGGTTGAGATGCTGGTGGACTTATCCCAAGGCTAAAGGAAGGCCTTTCATCTTCCCTTTCCTTATGTTGAGTAGCACTGCAGGATGATAGATATTTAACAATGATATTAAATAAAAATGATATTTAATCACTATAGTGAACCGATATCCAAACAAATAGTGAACCCAAATCTAAACTTACAGTGAACTGAAATTATATTAAACAAAAATGATATTAAAGAAAAGCAAGTAACATACCTGTCAAATGATGACAAGATTAGAGTTTCTTTTTCTGATTGCCATGCCACTGGAGGTTCTTGTGATTGTTCTTCATCAGAAACTTGATAGACATCGGCATCCTTGAAAAATCTTCAATAACAGAGCTTGTAAGAGACCCCGTAACAGCCTATTTTTTGGGATCTAGAGGGCAGCTATAAGAAACAGAAGAGAGTCCAAAGACAACAACACATTGAATTCATTTCTGGTTTCAATCGAACCATAATTAAACCATGTATAAGTAGTAAACATTATCGATATTTATATAAGCAATAAAACTTACACATCAACAGGTGCTTCTTGTTTGGATTGTCGCGATGTTGGTTCTTCACAGAGCTGTTGTTGCTGTTCCAGAGGTCTGCTTCATTAAACAGTAAATATTTCTATAATTATCCCAAACTATTATCATATTTAACAATGATATTTAACAGGAATTACACTAATCATTATAGTGAACCGAAAATCAAACTTATACTGAACCTAAACCCAAACTTACAGTGAACCGAAATTATATTAAACAAAAGTGATATTAAAGAATTTAATGCTTACACATTAACAGGTGCTTCCTGTTCTGATTGCTGTTGCACCGGTGGTTGTTGGGCTTGTTGCTGTTGTTCTTTTGCAGGGCTGTTGCATTAAATAGAAAACAATTCAATAACAACCATTAAAATTAATAAAAAGAATTTTTATGTGAAACTTACTCTTCATTAGAAACTTCATACACATAGTCATCTTTGAATAAGTCTTCAATTACAGAACTCGTAAGAGATACTGTAACACCCTACTTTTCAGCTTCTTGAGGGCAACTGAACCGTAATTAAACCATGTATAAGCAGTAAACATTGAACAAGATTCATGTGGTGAATAAATATTTATTAACTTGCTCATTATTAGAAGTTTGTTGTGTTTTCTCTTGTGGAGAGACATAGATGAAGTCATCCTTCATCAACTCTTCCTGAACTGAACTTGGTAGAGACAATGCAAGAGGAGCTCTAAAGAATGTAAACAAGGATAAAGTTAATGTTGAATAATTAGAATTTATTTTGAAAAATAAGAATTTGCACATTGAAAAACTCACACTTTCAAAGGTTGAGAACGAGTTTGTTGTTGAAACTCAATGATTTGTAGGTCAGAATCAGGTGTAGCTCTAGTGACATTTAAACACAATTTTTTTGTGATTAATTAAACAAAAATTATTACTTAAATCTAAAAGAGTAACATAAATATTTTTAATTTACACTCGTGGAGTTTTAAGAGTCTTTCTTGGGAAGATTTTCTTTTTTCTAAAATATTTGACTGTGCTTTTCCGGGGATCCTAAAAAAAGATAACAAATTAAAATTAAAAACCAAGATTAAAAACAGAGGTTTAGAAAGACATTAAATTCGTTTTTGGGCAACCACTGAACCGAAATTATAATATGCAGTGAACCAATTTACCTGGTATCGTTCGCGGCATTTACAGAAGGTGTAGAGCTTCCTTGAGTCTGTAACAGTTGCTCACTATCCATATTTACAGTCGGCACTCTAAGCAAGATAAATAAATATTAGTAATTGAATCTAGAGGAATTAGAAATGTTTGTAGCAAAAGTAAGTAAAGTAAGAAAAAGAATTCAGGATAATAAACTGAATCTTACGTCTGAGAGAATTCATTTTGTGCCTGTGGAGAGTTAAACTGATCCGGAGCAATGTTTGTTGACTGAGCTCCATCATTTCTTTTCTTTGATCTTTTTTCCCTTATCATCTCCAATGCTCGTTTTCTTTTTTCGGCAGCATTGTCTTTTGCTTGTTCAGTTCTGAAAGTTCATAAAATAAGTATCAAGGAACCTAAAATGTAAGTATCAATAAAAGAAAATATGATTCGAGAAACTTACTACTTGTCAGGTTGGGTTGGTGTTTTTACCACCCTTTTTGGTTGTTTTCTTTTTATTACGCGTGTTTTCTCAATTTCATTTTCTCTATAAAACAGATAAACACATTGAATTTATACCGGAGACAAGACACTAACAATGAAGTCAACCAAACTCACAGATACCACCGAACCGAAATAAATTAAAGCGCTAAACCGAAACTTAGAAGCCCACCGAACCGAAAATAAATATATATGCAATCAACAAAACGTCTCACAGAAATTATGTAATACTTACTCGTTTTCAGATTCGCTTGTGTTCTCTGAATCTATAGGCACAGGCTTTGTTTTTTTGGTTTATTTTTTAACCACCTTTAGTAGTTGTTTTCTTTTCTTTGTTGAGAATTTTTTTATTTCTTCTTCTCTGCAATACATAAGAACAAGCGCATAAGAACAAATTAAAGTAAATACAAATTAAATGAAATTGATATGAAAATTAATCTTACTGGCTTTCGGATTCAGATTCGGAAAGTCTTTCCTCTTCTGAAGAAGAATCCGTCTCAACAATTTTTTTATTTTCTTTCCTTTTTCTTTTTTGTCCAAGTTACTTGTTTTTGTTTTTCTTTTTTTTTTTTTGTACAGAAGTCCCTAAAATAGAAACAAGGTCTCAATTATTTAATCATCAAAATAACAAATTAACAATTCGGTGAACCGAATGAAGAAATCCTACCGAACCAAAAAATATTCATATGGTTAATAGTACATGACAACTATTTATTCATCAAGAAAAATGTTTATTAATGCAGAAACATTCAAATGAACAAACTAACAATTGAAAGTAGGACAAATAAATTAATTATAACCTAAAACAGAAGTTTATTTAGTTAGTAGAGTATTTTAAAAGCATTTCAAAGCAAATTTTTCGGAAAATTTTAGTAGAGTATTTACCAATGGTTGTGTTGTTTCAGATGAAATCCGTTCAATGATCATTTTTCTTGTCCAATGGGCCACCCATGGTTCAGGGGGAGCATCAGGTGCAAACGGGCGGGGAAACTTTGTTTCATGGAAGTTATATCAACATTAATACAAAAACACAGCCATCAACAGACTGTTTCTTCCCCCTTTCTCTTGTTTTCAACTCCTTTCATCAAGAAGTTGAGAACATGCTTTGCCCAATCCCATTCCCTAATGTTGTCCACATAAAAGATCGGTGGCTTGTGGATTGGGGAGGCCACACTTACCGTTGGGGAGCAAGAAGCACTTTTGTATGAAGACAACAAAAGTCCTCTTGAATTTTTTCCCGTTCTCCTTCCCTTCTACACTCATATCCAGCACATTCCTTACCAAAGTCGCCAAGAAAATATTTTTGACACTGTCAAATATTTTCTTGTCTGCTGGATTCAGCTTGTTGGAATCAACCTTTTCAGGAAAAAGATTCCCTACAATATTTTAATAACAAAAATCAGACAAAAACAGTCAGTTTAATTTTCTGGACACCAATGAACTGAAAATAAGCAATAAGTGAAAAATGTATTACCTCCGTTGGTTATGCCGAGGGCAGCTACTACTTTCCGAAGAGTTATGTATATTCTCCCCTGTAGAGTTTTCAGGCATCCTCTCTCTTCATCAAACCGATCAAGCAATTCTTTCAACAGTGTATTAGAGACGTTCATTTCTGGCACATGTGCCAGGACACCAAATCTCATTTCTTTCACAATATCTTTCTTTTCTTGACTTATTTCTCTGTACACTGTTGCTATTGCCTTTGTTTAGCATCTGCAATAGTGAGTTTTCTGCAAGTTTTGAAACAGAATGTGAGGATATATTTATAATACAAAATAGATATTTTTCGAATGAAAGTGGATAAATATATTTAATCTGCTTACGTTATAATGTACCTTCTCCTTCATTATTGCCATTTTCTTGTTGTGTTTTGCTGTAATAAAAACTTTTGGTCAATATTTCATTCAATATATCAACAAGCACAAACATGTATATGTTAAACAAGTCAATTAAAATGCCACAACCCACCAAACCGAAAATTATTCACTCACATAACCAAAATTACAAAGGTTACCGAACCGAAAAATGTTCATGTGGTTAAAAATGATGATCAACTTTCAATCAACAAGAATACTATTACAGTAGTATGGCTTATCAAAGTGAAAGAGTTATCTCTAATGTGAATTGTACTAAACAAAACTCATTCAATACATCAACAACCACAAGCATGTGTATGTTAAACTAGTCAATTAAAATGTCACAACTCACCGAACCGAAAATCCTTCATGCACAGAACCAAAATCATAAAGGCTACCGAACCGAAAAATGTTCATGTGGTTAATAAATGACGATCAACTTTCAATCAACAAGAATACTATTACAGTAGTATGGCTTATCAAAGTGAAAGAGTTGTCTCTAATGTGAATTGTCCTAAACAAAACTCATTCAATACATCAACAACCACAAGCATGTGTATGTTAAACTAGTCAATTAAAATGCCACAACTCACCGAACCAAAAATCCTTCATGCACAGAACCAAAATCACAAAGGCTACCGAACCGAAAAATGTTCATATGGTTAATAAATGATGATCAACTTTCAATCAACAAGAATATTATTACAGTAGTATGGCTTATCAAAGTGAAAGAGTTGTCTCTAATGTGAATTGTACTAAACAAAACTCATTCAATACATCAACAACCACAAGCAAGTGAATGTTAAACAAGTCAATTAAAATGTCACAACCCACTGAATCGAAAATCTTTCATGAATAGAACCAAAATCACAAAGGCTACCGAACCGAAAAATATATATAACTATTCACACAAATAAGAACAACCACATATATCTTAATCAAATATAATGAGACAATTTTACAGTAGTATGGCTTATCAAAGTCAAAGAGTTGTCTCTAATATCAATTGTCCTAAACAAAACTCATTCAATACATCAACAACCACAATTATGTATATCTTAATCAAGTTAATTAATATGCCACAACCCACCGAACCGAAAATCCTTCATGCACATAACCAAAATCACAATGGCTACCGAATCGAAAAACGTTCATGTGGTTAATAAATCATTATCAATTTTCAATCAACAAGAATAGTGTTCTTCAATGGGAAGATAGTAACAGAGCTCTAGTTAAACTATCCACACCAATAAGAACAAGCACCTATATCTTAAAGCCCTAGTTATACTGTAAAAATCATTCACAATAGTTCAATCCACTAAACGAAGCAAATCAAACCAGTAAAACTAAAATGAAACTAGGCGAAACACGACATTGCAAGATTTTAAATGAACAGTAGTTTTCTCATACCTTTTTGTAGTCTTTGTTGCTGTTTTCGTTTGTTTCTGGTTGTTGCTTGCAAAATCTTCTTCCGATTCATTTGCAGTAGTGGTTTCTGCAAAGAATTTGATTGAGGTTTGAGTGATGTTTAGAAAGATTCGAAGAGAATGAGTGTTTTGGTGTATTGGTTTCGTGTTGAAGATGTAACATTTTTTCATAATGAAGCGCGAATAGAAAACGAGACGTTTTTGTGTTTGGCGCGTGTTTCTCACTCTCCATCTAATGCGCCTGAATCAATTTGGGCTTGGGCCAGCTTGATTATATGGTTATATGGATATATGTAAACTTATTCCCTCGGCTAAATCCAAAAAAGTAAACATAAAAATATTAGGGTTTTATTAGGTTTATGCAAAGTCGTTGTTCCTCACTCAGTCACTTGTGCTTGGGCTCCAGAAAACAAGCAAGGAACCAAGTACCATCTCACCCAGCCGCCACTCCTTTCCATATGTCTTCTCCCGGCCACGGCGCCTCCTCCGCCGTGCAGGTGGCGGAGCAATTCTTATCCGCTGGTCGGAGCTCCGAGAAGCTGAGCCTTTCAACACTCCAATCGAAGATGAAGTGTGACCCGGAAGGCTACGTATCGCAGCTCCTTCGACTCTGCGACCAGTTCAATTCCTCCCTCGTGCTCTTCGAGCAACAAGCCGCCATGAACTTCGCCTCCATCACCGGCATCGGTGGCGACCCCACCGTTGCCAAAGACCTCGGCGATAAGGCAATGTTCCTCGCACACGTCACCCCTTTCTACCCCAAACACCTCAAAGATTTCCCCCAAAAACTCGCCAGTTTGATCCGTTGCGCCTCCCGCAATCTCCCGTCGGGGCTCCGCTGCCGCCTCGCTCAAGCTCTAATTCTCCTCGTTAATCGGAAGGTTTCAATTTTCGAATTTTGCAACTATTCTGATTCGAGTTAAGTTGGTTTACTATAAGATAGGGACAAGCAGAGAAATCAGAAAATAAATTCACAATCGCTTGAGCTTATAAACATAAATGTGGAGCCAATTGAACTGTTGCAATTGTAAAAAATGTGACATTGTAGTGATTTTTATTTGAATTTCGGCAGATTGTTGATATTGGCGAAACTCTGTCGTTGTTCATGGAGCTTCAAACCTTAGGTGACAGGACATTGAAGAAGCTGGCATTTGATCACGTCATTCACAGTATTAAGCGCATGAACCAGAAGCATAAGAACCAAGCGAAGAACCGGGCTCTGCAAAATGTCTTGTTTTCAATGTTGCAGGTCTCATTTAATTTTAATTGAACCTTTTGGTTATGCCGGCTTTGTGGTTTCCTGGTGTGGTTATGCTTGTTGAACAATTTGAACGAATGTGTGTGTTTGTTCTTTGTCATTTTTTCCCCAAAAGGAAGAGGATGAAGTGCGAGCTAAGAGAGCGCTCGTGACACTGTGTGAACTTCACAGAAGAAAAGACTGGTTTGACGAGAGAACAGCTAATGCAATTTGCGGTGCTTGTTTCCATCCAGCACCAAGGTTTTTATTTTCCCCTTTATATTTTGTGGTTGGGTGACTGTTTTGAAATTATGATCTTAGGCTTAAAGATAGTTTTTGGTGTTATCAGGATCATGAAAGCGGCTTTATCGTTTCTACTAGATTATGAGAAGATTGAAAATGATTCAGACAGTGACAATTCAGACAGCGAAGATGAAACCAAGGAGTCTCCTCAAGTCATCCTTAGTAAGGAGACAATTTATAAGGTGAGGTTGATTGATAGCATCAGTGCATTATTTGATGTTATTTTTTTTAACTTGTTTCTGAAAGTAATGCTGAACTTAGCTCCATGTCTTCTATAATTTATAATTTATGGTCATTGTCACAAATTTCAGGCACACCACCAAGGAACAGCAGCTAGCAAAAAGAAAAAGAAAGCCAAACTAGAACGTGCCATGCGCAGCATCAAAAGGAAGCAACGTTTGTCAACTGAGAGGAACAATAACAGTTATTATTCACCACTTAACCATCTGCAAGATGCACAGGTTTGTACAATTTTTTTTTTCATCATTGTAGATATAAGAGATCTTCTGGATTGGGATTTGGATTTTGGTTTATTTGATCAACTCAATTGCACATGGTCTGTGCAGGGTTTCGCTGAGAAGCTGTTGTCACGTTTACACAAATGTAATGAAAAATTTGAGGTGCATATTCTAATTAAAAGGAAAAACAAAAAAGCATTCTTTAGCGTTGTAACTGATTATATATAGTTTTTCTTCATGTTATGGTTATACAAGATTATATATTTACTGGTTTTGACAATTATTATGTAAGGTTAAGCTGATGTTGATGAAATTGATTGCTCGAACTGTTGGGCTTCACCGGTTAATTTTGTTAGACTTCTATCGATTTCTTCAGAAATATATTCAGGTAATGTATTTGAAAATTTGGTGAAATTGGTATTTTGTATATAACAGAAGTGTGACCATTCTCACTGTGTGATCAGCCACGTCAACAAGATATTACGAATTTGCTTGCTGCAGTGGTTCAGGCTTGCCATGACATGGTATAGTATGCTTGTGATTTTTCTTAATCATATTGTTTTAATTTGTAATCTTCTCTTTTGTTTTTTTCCCATCAGAATTTGATTATTTTGTTGGTTTATCAATTTATTCTATGTTGTTCCCTTATGTTCTTTTTTATCCTATGTATCTCACACGAGCTTTATTTGAATCCAGGTTCCTCCTAATGAAGTTGAGCCCTTGTTCTATCAAATAGTAAATGAGTTTATACATGATCGCTCTCGTCCTGAGGTGACCCTTTTCTGGTTTGCTTCATGTTTAATATTAGTAGATATTTTTATTTACATGGTCCGGGCACTGAACTTTGATATGAATTTCATTGATATGTTTAGGCTATGACTGTTGGACTAAATGCAGTCCGGGAAATATGTATGCGGATGCCATTGGTACTACTTCAAATCCTCTTATTTGTGTATATATGCATTTTGATAACTTGGTTTTGAGAAAATATATTATTTCTATCAATGAGCGTTGGCTTAACTAGTAGGATCATACTGTGTTGGCTAATTGACCTTGGGTTCAATTTGTACATGTGCTCCTTCATTTTTAGTTGCACAGTAATGACTCCTTTCATTGGCTTGTTGCATACTGCAACCTTGGAGTAGGAAAATGCCTCCCTTGCTCTTGAACTTTTACTACCAACATTCTGTGCATTTGTTAAGTTCCTCCTTTTTTTTTTGGTTTTGTTTTGATCTTGGGATGTAGTTAATGAATGAAGACTTATTACGAGACCTTGCTCTGCATAAGAAATCACATGAGAAGGGAGTTTCAATAGCAGCTCGATCTCTGATTGGCTTATTCAGGGAGGTGATTATCCTTTGCTCCTTTCTTTTGTGCACGTTGGAAAGCAAGTACCATATGTCTACACAATTTAATTATAATGTTGGTTTGGCAGGTTAACCCTTTATTGTTAGTTAAGAAGGATCGTGGCCGGCCTATGGACGCCAAGGCAAGACCAAAATCATATGGAGAAGTTAGTGCTGCAACTGATGTTCCCGGTGCTGAGTTCTTGCCCATTGTACACAATGAGGATGATCAGGAGGGTAGTGATTCCGATGATTCTGTAGGCAGTGGCTTTGACAATGACCAGGAAAATGATCTGATGACTATCAATGATGATGATGAGATAAGTTCTGATACCAAGACTGGTGAGAGTGATGAGGAGGATGATCTTGAAGATATGGAGGATGATCTTGAAGATATGGAGGATGACCTTGAAGACAGTGAACAGGATGACGAAGAGGATGGTGAGGTTTCCGAACAGGAAGATGATGATGTGCACACTTCTTGTGATGATGAAAGTGTAGGTGCAAATAGTAGAAAGAAAGACTCAGCAAAGAAAAGAAAGATTGCTGATTTTGATGATCAGCTTTTAGCTGCTGATACAAGTCTCCGGGCCTTGAAGAAATTGGCAGGGACAACAATGGGGCATGCACCCCTTCCAGAATCTACAGATGGTATTCTATCCAATGAGGACTTCAAGAGGATCAAGGAACTAAAGGTTTGCTCATTTCTTATCCAGTAATCTCTATTTCTGACCATAATAGCTTTTAGTCAGAACTCAGTTTCATTATTTTATGGTGATTTGTAGGAAAAACATGAAGCAAGAAACACATTTGCTCAGCATGGGCTAGCACGTTCGGCAATAATTAAGGTTCCAGATTCTGATAGACTAAGTTTGAAGCGAGTAGATGGCGCGACGCTTGAAGTAAGTAACTTTAGGTCACCTAAATTGGTACCTAGATGATATCTATCTGCAATCTACGCAAAAAGAGAAAAACACTAGTATAACTAAATGAGATGGCATTTATGTGGTCGCTTTTATTTTATTTCATACTTCCACACCTTTGATTGAACTTGCCTATTTTATTGATGCACCTTGTAGGTTCATGTGAAGAAAAGGCAAAGCAAGGAAGAAAAGTTGGCATTGATTAAAGCAGGAAGAGAGGATAGAGGAACATACCATTCTAAAACAGCTGTAAAGCAGAAAAAGGTATGCTAGTAGTTCACTCTTGTAATTTTTTTGTTTGAATTTTCGAAATGCAATGAATTTTAACCAAATGTACAGATCTTAAACTAGGTAGTTGATTCTCCAAATTTAGTTGGCCCATTTTTTTTTTTGGACAAATAATTCGATCAATAAACTAGGCAACAGTAGAACCACTCATTTAGCCAAAACAAGAATGAGTTATTTATTCCACAATTTTTTTAAAGCAAGAATAAACTATCCGGGTTATGGGTGAATTTGGAAAGTTTAAATGAAATTTTTTATCTTAAATGATTCTGTTTGCATCCAAATAAGTTTTTTTTTTACTATTCATTTCGAACAGACGGGTGGACTAAGCAACCGTCAGAAGGAACACAAGAAGAAAATGCCAGTGGCTGCAAAGAGAAGCAAGATCGCAAAATCTCGTGTAGAGAAGAAGAAAAAGAATCAGCGAGCAGGGAAACAGTTCCGAGGAAGGAAAGCATGGAAATGATAAGTTATACATTTTTGCTAATGTTATTTGATTTTTTGGTTCTGCCAAAGAACCATTCTTAGCTTTTCAATAACACCATACATTACCCCTATCCTTCTCTTAGCTTCCCATTCTTTATAGCCAATTTTGATTTTGATTTTGATTGTTTGAGAGCATTTTTAAATTCATAGTAGTGGTTACTTTGCATAATAATTTCGTGAGCTTAAATAATCAAACGATTAGGTTTTGAACCATGAAATAATGGTATATGAATTTCAACTTAATATCTAATTAAAAGCACGTCCAAGCTTAAAGGGTATCATCACTTCACCGGAGAAAGAAAAGAAATTTAACGAGGAAGTGTATACCTTTAGGCTTTTGCTCTCTAATTTTAGTAATTTATCAGAGTAAAAGCTCAAGAAATCTGAAGCCTTTGATACCCTTTTTACTGGAGAAAATTTTTTTAATGCATTCTCTTTTCGTCACCTCAGCTCCCAGGTTGAAAACATCTGACAATACCATGAAAACTAAAAAGGCATTTCTACGAGAAATTAATAAAGTTTGACACTATTTCTACGAGGAATTCCACATGACATTTTTTGATCAAACCTAATTGCGCTGATGTTGGATTCTCTATGAATATGAGAGAGCTGGACCGTTCAGTTATGACTTAAGAGAGAAATTGTCCAAATGGGCTTCACCATCTGAGATAAAAAATGAAAGCTCATCTGCTATTCGGTATTTGATTCGCTAGTCATCTTCAACTTAAAAAGCAGCAATAATGCTTTTGATATCAAATTATTCTTGAAACAATACGGAAGGATTAGCTAGACGAAGCATCATGAAAGTAGCGAATACATGGATGATTGCATCCCGATGATAAAAACTAGCTCGTAATAAGAACTTAATCCAAGCCATATTAGAGAGTGCTATCAAAGGAACTTGCTGTTGGTAGAAATAACTCTAGTGCTCTTTCTATATATGTTCATTCGCCAATTAGATAATGATGAATGATAGCCTTAAATAACATATTTCTTTATTAAAAGTTATACTCCATTTGTTTTAAATATTGTTAGTTAATATAGAGCGAGGGACTAACCATTTTTTGATCCCATGGGGGTCAGAACTCAGAATCCAAACTCCAAGACCTCAAAGTCCATAAATGAAGATCCTCGGGCTAATCGAAGCTCCTCACTGGCACAAGTCTCTTCTTAGTTCTTTCCGTCATACATGCACCAGAAAAAAGGAGTAAATAGTCAAATTCATCTTGAAAGATCACTTGTTCAACAAATTAGTTTTTAAAATATTTTTTAATTAAATTCGTATTTTAAATATTTTAAATTAATTGTATTAGTCTTTTTCTCATTTTTTTTGTTGACAGGGCCAAATTTGTTAATGTGGCACATTATTGACTATTAATATAATAAATTTATAAAATTACATCAAATCAAAATCTAATTAAAGAGATTACTTGAGATATTAGAATCCTTCAATTTGGAGTTAATTTAATCTAATGTCATAAACTTATAATATTAGTCACCAATTAAGATTACTAGATGTGTGTTGTAGTGTCACTTAATGTATCACATTAACAAATTTTGATGTCGTTAGCACCGAAAGTGACGAAAGAACTAAAATAATTAACTTAAAATTTTTGAAGGATGAATTTGATTAAAAAATTTTTTTGGAGACTAATTTAAAAAATAAATCATTTTTTGGTACTAATTTAACTATTTACTCGAAAAAGAAACAAATCTAAAGGGTAATTAAATATCAAGTTGGTGACTAGCCTCCCGAAAAAGATTGAAGCCAGCATTGCTGTTGGAGATGTTGGATTGAAATTTGAAAGAAAGGGGTTTGTAATAAAAAGACATTAATATGAAACATAAACACAGTTTATAATTAAAAACCAATTTTACCCTATAGTTTCGTCCCACTTTCTTCACCAAAATCATCAACCAAATCAAAACCCACAACATCACAAGAAGATCATCTTCAATCATCAATCAAGCAATCAAAATTCTTAGCTTCCCATTCTTTATAGCCAATTTTGATTTTGATTTTGATTGTTTGAGAGCATTTTTAAATTCATAGTAGTGGTTACTTTGCATAATAATTTCGTGAGCTTAAATAATCAAACGATTAGGTTTTGAACCATGAAATAATGGTATATGAATTTCAACTTAATATCTAATTAAAAGCACGTCCAAGCTTAAAGGGTATCATCACTTCACCGGAGAAAGAAAAGAAATTTAACGAGGAAGTGTATACCTTTAGGCTTTTGCTCTCTAATTTTAGTAATTTATCAGAGTAAAAGCTCAAGAAATCTGAAGCCTTTGATACCCTTTTTACTGGAGAAAATTTTTTTAATGCATTCTCTTTTCGTCACCTCAGCTCCCAGGTTGAAAACATCTGACAATACCATGAAAACTAAAAAGGCATTTCTACGAGAAATTAATAAAGTTTGACACTATTTCTACGAGGAATTCCACATGACATTTTTTGATCAAACCTAATTGCGCTGATGTTGGATTCTCTATGAATATGAGAGAGCTGGACCGTTCAGTTATGACTTAAGAGAGAAATTGTCCAAATGGGCTTCACCATCTGAGATAAAAAATGAAAGCTCATCTGCTATTCGGTATTTGATTCGCTAGTCATCTTCAACTTAAAAAGCAGCAATAATGCTTTTGATATCAAATTATTCTTGAAACAATACGGAAGGATTAGCTAGACGAAGCATCATGAAAGTAGCGAATACATGGATGATTGCATCCCGATGATAAAAACTAGCTCGTAATAAGAACTTAATCCAAGCCATATTAGAGAGTGCTATCAAAGGAACTTGCTGTTGGTAGAAATAACTCTAGTGCTCTTTCTATATATGTTCATTCGCCAATTAGATAATGATGAATGATAGCCTTAAATAACATATTTCTTTATTAAAAGTTATACTCCATTTGTTTTAAATATTGTTAGTTAATATAGAGCGAGGGACTAACCATTTTTTGATCCCATGGGGGTCAGAACTCAGAATCCAAACTCCAAGACCTCAAAGTCCATAAATGAAGATCCTCGGGCTAATCGAAGCTCCTCACTGGCACAAGTCTCTTCTTAGTTCTTTCCGTCATACATGCACCAGAAAAAAGGAGTAAATAGTCAAATTCATCTTGAAAGATCACTTGTTCAACAAATTAGTTTTTAAAATATTTTTTAATTAAATTCGTATTTTAAATATTTTAAATTAATTGTATTAGTCTTTTTCTCATTTTTTTTGTTGACAGGGCCAAATTTGTTAATGTGGCACATTATTGACTATTAATATAATAAATTTATAAAATTACATCAAATCAAAATCTAATTAAAGAGATTACTTGAGATATTAGAATCCTTCAATTTGGAGTTAATTTAATCTAATGTCATAAACTTATAATATTAGTCACCAATTAAGATTACTAGATGTGTGTTGTAGTGTCACTTAATGTATCACATTAACAAATTTTGATGTCGTTAGCACCGAAAGTGACGAAAGAACTAAAATAATTAACTTAAAATTTTTGAAGGATGAATTTGATTAAAAAATTTTTTTGGAGACTAATTTAAAAAATAAATCATTTTTTGGTACTAATTTAACTATTTACTCGAAAAAGAAACAAATCTAAAGGGTAATTAAATATCAAGTTGGCCTCCCGAATCCCGAAAAAGATTGAAGCCAGCATTGCTGTTGGAGATGTTGGATTGAAATTTGAAAGAAAGGGGTTTGTAATAAAAAGAATGAAACATAAATTTTTGCTATTTTTGCTAAATTTTTTTACCTAATTCACACTTCGTGTCTTTAAAAATCTTTTTCCTCTCAACACATTTTTCTTTTTCCCTTGTTTATGTTCTGTTATATATACAAAAATTTGTGTATTTTTTTTCAAAAGTTGATTGTATTTAATCAAGCAATTTTTGCTAAATTTTTTTACCTAATTCACACTTCGTGTCTTTAAAAATCTTTTTCCTCTCAACACATTTTTCTTTTTCCCTTGTTTATGTTCTGTTATATATACAAAAATTTGTGTATTTTTTTTCAAAAATTTTTTATGTTGATTGTAAGAATTGTGTTTATTTTCATAAAATTTAGGTATTTCTGTTATTTTTTCTGAAAAAAAAAACAAAAATTTGATTATAATGCTAAAAAATTTAACTACAGAAAAATTAAAATTAATTTGTAGCCATAAAAAATAATTTTTTATAGAAAAAATTGTT
>NC_029794.2:15842427-15873390 GCF_000816755.2 Arachis ipaensis | reverse complement strand
CAAGGTTCTTCTCGAAAAGCATCACGCCAAACCCACAAATAAAATAAATACTGATCTAAAAGAAAAAACATAACAAATACTGAAGTAGCCAAAATCAATAGGCAAAGCTCCCCAAAAAACAACCAAGCAATGTTCTTCTTCTTTGCGGGTGGGTTGGAGCGGCAAGTGCGGCAGGTGCTAAAATCCGGTGTGGGAAGGTGCATAAACTGCGGATCACGTGCCGACCTCGTGGAGTACGAGAAGGTTCTGAAGCTCTTCTTTGTTCCCGTCTGGCGGTGGCCAGGGAAGGAACCTGTCTTGTACTGCGACAATTGCAGGTTCATGTTTCCCCAGTCCTGCTCCCTTCCACCACGGTTGCAGGAGTCGGCATCGCTGTCTCCGGCGGCGGCTGTTTCCGATGCCTTGCGGTGCCGATTCTGTGACCGGTCGGTTGAGGCCCACTTCAGGTTCTGCCCCTTCTGCGGATCCGAACTGTGAAATGTTAGTTGCTGAATGTGAAAGTGAAAGTGGTTGTACTGTTTGTTATGAGGGGATTCGTGCTTTGTTTTTTTAACTTATAATGATGATCTTTATTTTCTCTTAGATTTACTTGTAATAGTGATAGTTTGGGAACATGTATTTTGATGGGCTCAATTTTATGGAAATGGAAGGCATATGTGTGCTATTCTTCGATATGGATTTAAGGGGACTAGATATATATATGGGACAAGTTTTTGTCAGTATGAGGTAGAAGAAC
Source organism: Arachis ipaensis (assembly GCF_000816755.2). Classification (NCBI taxonomy): domain Eukaryota; kingdom Viridiplantae; phylum Streptophyta; class Magnoliopsida; order Fabales; family Fabaceae; genus Arachis; species Arachis ipaensis. Next base: position 15,872,654 of record NC_029794.2, on the reverse strand, counting down.
TCGGACTGTGCGAGTTCTTCGTTTTTTAACTTTTTTCCATCAAATCGCATGGTCTGATTTGGGAGGAGAAATGAATTAAATTTTGGACGGTATAAATCGGATCTTCCGTGTTATTTGAGCCGGATTTTTTACTATAAGGAATGGTACTTCAACTCGCATGGTCCGAGTTGCATGTTGAGAATGTGAATTCAGAAAGGCTGAACTCGGACTCTCCGTTTTGGCTAAGCTTGGCAATTTTTTATACGAACCGCACATAAAAACGCATGGTTCGATTTCGTTTTTTAATATTATTTTGAATCAGGTTAACCTAGTCGAAGAGTCTGAGTTGAATAGAGAGGGTTATATAAAAGTGTGCAGTTGTTGGTGGTAGCTTACTCGCGTCTTCTTCCCCTCTTCAACGACTGCTTCCTCTGGTTCTTCTTTTTGGGTTTCTTCCTTACTTATTTTGAACCAGAGAATTTAATAGCTAAGGTTATGCTCCTTTTTTGGTGATCGAGAGAAATGAGTGACATAGTGTTACTAAAAGTGTATTATTTTGGTCAGATTTTGCTACAAACGTCTGAAGGAGTAAAGTTTATTTGTAAAAATCCACTAGATGTTATTCCTTTTATCATCTCATTTGAAGAGCACAAAAGTGTGATCTGTGAAAAGATTGATTCTGAGAGGGTAAGAAAAATATCCTGTATTCTATACAGATATCTCATACTGGTGTTTGGTGGCTTCGTCCAGTTTCAAACAAGATATGTGACGGACGAAGCGAGCATGCAAGAGATGTTTTCAATATATATTGAAAATCGGGCTCAGATCTCGTTCATCGAGTTGTATGTTGAGTTTGAACAATCTGAGGCCGATCGGAATATTCTACGGGAAGATTATAATAGTGACAGTGAAGAAGAGTTCGAAAGCAACTACGAATGTGTTGGTCCAGATGGAGATGAAGATCAAGGTGACGGAAATGCACTCGCAAATGCACTCGCAAATGATATGCCGTTTGGGAGCCATCATTCATGCGAGTTTTGGAGTTGGAAGCCATGTATGTTCCGGAGTTTCCAGAATACATGTAGATTTCAGCAAGAATGATGTTCGGATCCACGCGATCCACAGCATAAGCAACCCAAACAAACTGGAAAAAATAAACGAAACTCATTATTACAACCCACAATACCAATAACAATAACAATGCTTTATAATTATGTCCCAGACCCTAAATCGAAAACTAATACTTCTTTAATTAAAACACACCTGCCCTTCCTGAAGTTCATCAAATGCCTTCCTAAAGTGAGCTAGATTCAGATATCTATATCGTCGGTCACCACGCTCCCAGTTACGCCACCTAATATGATATATTCAATTAGCTCAACTGAATCTTAAATATCAAGATACGGGTACATTGTAACATAATATTACCTGTTTGCTAGCGGAAAACTGCGGGGTTCCTTAGGAAGCGGCGATAGATATGGCAGTCGGATCCAAGCCCAACCGAGTAGAAGTGTTAGTGGACCATCTATTTCCTTACAGTTAAAGCGAGATGCCCTGCATAACGCCCTGTAAAGGTGTGCTAGGCATGCCGCTCCCCAACTATACTGTCCAATACTGACAAAATTACGAAGCAAGGGTAGAAATTTCCAGTGCACACCTGCCCCAGACTTATCCCCAAACAAGATCGTCCCGATCAGCAACATAATGTGGCACCTCATATACCTCTGTATACTGATTTCATCAGTCAACTCTAAATTTTCTTTTAGATCCCGCAAATAGGTCAATTTTATGCAGCTACCTCTACAGTCCGACTTACGCGGTGCAACTCCAAATTGAAGCAAACACTCCGCCTCCAAGGCTTCAAAGCTACTCATTGTCATCCCTGTAACTAGAAGACCGTCCGTCGGAAGACCAAGAATTAGAGCCACATCTTCAAGAGTCACGGCACATTCACCAATGGAAAGGTGAAACGTATGTGTGTCAGGGTGCCACCGCTCGATTAGAGCATTCACCAGTGCCTTTTGACATTGGACTACCCCAATTTGAGATACATGATAAAATCCGGTAAGTCGTAAATGCTCCTCCACTCTATCGTTGTACCGATCCGGAGGAACTAGGTGGTCACATGTCAACATTCTTAATTTCTACAAAAAAACATAACAAATTATTAGTCAACATGTTAACACTTACTAACTTACTACTAAAATAAAATAATTTTTTAACCACAACAACTAAAACAATAAATTCCTACCAAAATTAAATAAATATCATGCTTACAAAATTTGCACAAATAGCTCAACAACAAACAAGTTACTATCATAAATTCATTTACTAAATCCTTATAAAACAGATAATTCGAACTTCTAAAATTAATTATTAATCCTTCAAATTATTCATAACTTACTACTAATAATAATAATAATTAATACATAAATTTCTAATCAAAATTCTCTACAATAACACATTTATCTTGAATAATATCTAATATTAATTAGTAATTTACTATTATTTAAACATATTTTCCTCAATTATAAAAAACAATTATAAAAAATAATAATAATCACTCTATGCCTAAATTCATTTTCTAACAACATTCATAACAACTAACTAACTTGCTAACAATGAAAATTATAATTAAAAAAATTAAAATATTCCTAAAATAAAACTAACGTGCTTTAAAATTATTACTACTACTCATTCAGTACTAACAGTTTCTCACAACAATAGTAACATTTAACTTCATTCATAACAATTATACTTAATAATTTTAAAAGAATTTAAAAAAATTAACCCTATTTTCAATAATAATTATAATAAAAAATATTAAAAAATTCCAAAAAAAATTATGTCCTCCATAAAAAATAAATATTTAACAATAATAATTATAAATATAAAATATTTAAAAATATTCAAAAAAAACTTACATAATCAGGATGATTGAGATAATGTATAACATGAAGTTCAGGTCGATCAACATCTTTAATTTTCTATTTCTTTGGCATGCTTTTATTTCTTCCACCATGCACACTCAGAGGAAAAACGAAGAAGAAGAATGGGGGGAGGGGTTCAAGTTGAAAGTGAAATCTGAGAAAGTGAAGGCATTCGGATAGTGAAAGGGGTTAATGCATGGGTCTATGTTTGGTTTCAGGGCACCGTTTGGGGAGAAGCTTCGCGACGTGTGTCCATCTCCTTTCAAATCGGACCGTGCGTTTGGTGAATGGGAATCCGTTTGGGCAGTAGGAACTCGGACCCTCCGAGTTGTGACTACACTGACACCACAGCTTGGTGAAGCACCTCCCTCCCCCGTAATGCAGTCCAACACCACTCATGCTCCAATATTCAAATTAAAAAGCGTATTTTGATGTAGTAAAAAAAAAAGTTGAATTATTACATCAAATATTATAAAAAAATTATACCGTTTAAGTTTACATCTACTATTGATTAAAAAAAAATTTAAAGAGCCTCCATCAAATTCTTTCAATTTTAAAGATATTTATCGAAGTATATATCATATGGAGAATATAAATAAGAAAAATGATGAGTACATATACATCATAACTAGTAATTTAAATAAGAAAGTTATACTAGAAAAATTATATTTATTCTGATTTGGGTAATATCATACTAAAATTAATGTAATTGAATCACATACTATTATAAAAACAAAAATTTATTCGTTTAAATGAGTTCATTATTTGGCATGACCCATTACTAGTTCAAACTTAACTATTATACTTATGTCTATTATATTATTTTTAAATTTTTAAATTTATTTTATCAAATACAATTATTATTATTTATATTTGGATAACTTTTAAAAAATTATCTTTTAAAAATTAATTTTAATAAATTACGTCTTTTTTCTCGCAGACATTTTCGTTCCGGGATAATGAAAAATACATTCATGTCCCTGACCCCTCCAAAATGTGAATAAATTTGTCCCTTCGTTGAAGTCACTCCGTTGGACTGGACAGAAAACGCTGACGTGGCTCCCGTAGCATTGACCTAGCCGTTACGGGCTCACAGGTGGCCTATAACTTTTGAAAAAAGGATGTATTAGTCTCCACGCGCCAAAACGACGCCGTTTCTCTCCCACCCCAATCTTTCAAATTCTTGAGCCCTAATCCTTCGAATGCAAAGAAAGGGTGAAGTGGGTGAACGAAGAAAGGGAGCATTTCGTCCCATGGCATCTGATGGAGTATCATCAAGCTCGAGAAGAAATGGAGGTGGAGGAAGACAAGACCAGTTCGCTGCGAGCTCGGTTCCTAACAGGAAGGATGACAAAGATGGCGTCTCACCAAAGTGCTTCTGTGGAAAAAATACAATCATATTCATGTCGAAGACGAGCAGCAATCCTAATAGATTGTTTCTGGGATGTCCATTTTTTAAGGTATGTAAAGCAAATCTGTGAAACTCTGTTTGTTTTAGGGTTTATCCTCAAATACCATATTTTTTGAGTTCTGTAGACTAATTTTGTGTAGGTAAGACAACCATATTGCAAGTTTTTTTTTGTGGTTGGATGAGCACATTGCAAGACTTGGGATGACTGATACAAGGTATCTGGGAGAGAAAGAAATTGGTGATGTTGAAGAGCATCACGAAAAGCAAGACATGAAAAACAGGATCACATTTTTAGAGAAGAATATAGTAGCTTTAGAGATGAAAAAAAACCCAATAGGGTAGTGTATATGTGTGATTTTCATTGTCTTGATTGTTGCTGTTTTAAGTTGTAAGAATTGATCAATAGTTGAAAATGATAAATGTGGTGATTTCTTGCCAAAAAAATTCAACATGTCCTTTGTATAAATGATTTATATACCTTGTACCAGTTTTTAGCTTGTATGTTGCAATGTATGAATGAAAGGAAAGATGGAAAAATCACAAGTAATCAAACATTCAAGAACTGACATTAAAGCTGTGAAAGTAAACATTCATGATTAGAATTGATACCCAAAAAAAAAAAAAGAAAACTAGTTTGCCAGTAACGTCTACACATGTAAATTGTTGTTTGTGCTTATTCAAAACTATTTTTACTTTGATTTATCAAACATAAATGCTATAACTTTTAAAAGCTATATTTTAAAAGTTAAGTTTTTATAAGTTACTTTTAAAAACTAAAAATTTTACCAAACTAAACCTAAAAAATTATAAACACAAATACATGATCTTTTTTATTTACCAAACTTAGAATGAAGAACTTATGCTATTAAAAAATATAGGATAAAGTGATAAATTAGTCCCTTACATTTGAGTGTAATCCTATTTTGGTCCTTAAAGTTTAAAATGTCTTATTTGAATCCAAAAAAGTTTTATTTAGTTTCAATATAGTTCCACCATGAGATCAAAATTAAATAATTAACAAAAAATGTCCTACATAATAGTAGTATAAAAATAAGGTCGATAATCTGGAGAATAAATACAAGCTCCAGAAGTACAAAATCAACTGTGGATGCATTAATACATTTATTTATAATTTTTCTTACAATTTAAATGAAATATTTTCTATAGAATTAACTAAAGAGAATGATAAATAAATGTATCGATGCATCCACAATTGATTTTGTGCTTCTGAAATTTGTACTTGTTCTCCTTGTTCTCCAAATTATCAACCTTGTCCTTGTACTGCTATTATCTTTACAGTGGGATTACATTAAAATTAAATAAACTTTTTTGAATTCAAATAGGATACTTTAAATTTTAAAAACCAAAACAGGATTACACCCAAATGTAGAAAATTAATTTAGTACTTTACCCAAAAATATAAGTATCTTTTCAGAAAAATATACCAAACAAAATCTACTTTTTCAAAAAATTTTACCTGAAGATTTTACCAAGTGGAATATCTTTACTTCAAAAAGCACTACCCCTTTTAGTTTTTCCAGAACTTATTAACATTTGTCATTAAACTCAATTTACAATTTCCTCCAATTCTTTTTTCCTATTTCCAGTTTCGTCCTATCATTTTTTCAACTGTGATTAGCTTCTCTTCTCCCCTCTCCCCATTCCTCATCCAACCTCCTCTACCGTCGTTACTTTCACAGCCTTTGCCTACACCCTTTGCCACCACTTCATTTGTCTCTTCTTCTTCATGGATCATGTCTTCCTCTTCATTGCCTCCGTCTCTATCCTCATCACTGCCTTTCTCACCACATTGCCGTTACTGGAGTGTCACATCGCTTGACTCTGGCTTCTCCATTGCCTGCAAATAGATATGCTACATCTCACTCCTTTCTTTGCCTTTGCCTGTCTTTGCCACCACCACCTTCCTCTTCACCTTTCACATATTTACGTGTGCAACGTTGTCCACCATTCGAGATTTGCTTCATCGTCCTATCTCCACCCCCATACAGGTATATATTGAAAAATAAATGGTGATTGCTGTAAAATTTGACATGCAAGTTTTTTTCAGGTGATTCTTCATATTGATGGATCGGTGATGGCAGAAGATGATATTAGTGGTATCATTGAGGTTTTTTTTAGGGTTTATGAACTGGTAGAATTTAACACATTCTATAAAATGGTAGATCTGTGATTCTCATATACTAAAATCTTTGACATTGCTTGGTCAAAAACCTATTATACTATCCTATTTAAATTATACCTCAATAATTAATGACCTTATTTATCTTCATTAGGTACAACAAAAATGAATTACTTTGACATACCCTCCTTTTTGCTGGCTTGGTGTCTAATAATTTCACCACAAAATTGTATCAGCACTCAATTCGAACAGCACCACTCTCTGACTTTATGAACTTGGGCTTCCTCACAACCTGTTCCAAGCACTGAATAACATCTCCAATCTTGAAATCATACCAATCATTGATCACTAATCCACACTCATTACCCTTCTTCACACTGTCCACATCCTGCTTCTCCCGCTTAAGAGATGCACAAAGCCCTTCAAACACAACTTCCCCACTCCTCAGAAGCCTCATGGTTCCCGTCCTTGCCACAAAACCTTCTACAACCCGACACCCGGCAATCTTAACATCAGGTCCCTTTGTTTTGCTGCCCTTCACCTCAAAGATGTTCAGCACCTCTGCCTGACCAGCTACCTGGGTCTCAAAAGTACCCGGCGCCTTCTCTATTATCAAATTTCCTATGTCCTCCAGAAGGTGGTAAATAACACGGTGCAGAATCACCTGCAATTAAACCATACCGTCAATGATGTCAGAACATATTCGAAGTTATAAGTTACAGAATCTTAATCTCAATTGCAGTACCCTTATAAGAAAGGCATAAAGTTAGAGTACCTTGATACTGGCACGAGTTGCTGCCTGACTAAGAGCAATAGGTGGACTCTTGATATTGAATCCAACTATGCACGCATCACAAGCTTGTGCCAAGTCCACATCAGATTGAGAAATAGGGCCAACACCAACATGAACAACATTCACAAGAACCTGGCAATAAAATAGAAATTGTTTAGCAGCAAATATTAATATCTGTAAAGACGCCAGTGACTTGTAAGTCAAGTGACATCTCTCCAAGGCCTTGTGCCAAGGGGTTGTGGGTTGAGCTCTAATAAGAACTTATAAGTTATACTACTCCTACTTGCATGCCTATGAATGGCTTTCATTCATATCACAAAAGATACTATTTACATGAAAGCCCATCAATATTGACAACTGGGCAAAATTATAACAGTTAAAACAAGAATTGAACACCCGATCCCTGGATATAACCGATAATGAGATACTAAAAGGTCAAGCTCTTAGATTAATGGCTTTTGTTTACACATCTCTAACACCACTACAATACTTGAACTGTGTTATTTTGACTTTTATGTTTCATTTCAATTGATATTTAGTGATAATGTCACAACACTGGTTCAATTTTCATGAGGATTGTAGATGATGCAAAATATTTTGTGCTAATTATGTGTGAGGGTGAGCAGCATGTGTTTGCACAAAGATGAGGTTATCACATTAACACAAAGATCGTTTACATACCTGAGAACTATTTAAAGTTCTTAATGCATCAGTAACAGCTTGAACAGTTCCCTGAACATCTGCTTTTACTATTACTGGCATCTCAACCCTCTGTGGAACCTCCTCAGATGATTCCAAAGTAGATGGGGTGTCCTCATTCAATTTCCTCCTAAGTCTATTCTCCTCGGACTTCCTTGTCCTACCAGAACTCAGCATTCTGGCTCGCTCCTCAGAATGAACAACAATAACATCATCACCAGACATTGGCAAGCCTCGAAGCCCTTCAATCTCAACAGGCATTGCAGGAGTTGCTCGTTCAGTTAACCTTCCTGCCATGTCTTTAATAGCTCTTATTCTTCCCCACTCTGAGCCTACAACCACATGCTGACCGCAAGTTAAGGTTCCTGCCTTTACTATGGTAGTTATCAATGGACCACGTCCTTTGTCAAGCCTTGCTTCTACCACATAAGCTTGAGCAGGCCCATCAATTCGTGCCTTCAGATCCATCATTTCAGCCTGAAGAAGTAAAGCTTCCTCTAGGTTATCCAATCCAGATTTTTGAAGTGCTGAAACTTCAATGACCTGAACATCACCACCCATCTCCTCCAGCAGTAAGCCCTCCGAAGCAAGCTGCAGTTTCACTTTCTCAGGATTTGCACCTGGTTTATCACATTTATTAATTGCAACTATAATTGGTACTTTAGCTGCTTTTGCATGGGACATGGCTTCAAGTGTTTGAGGCATCACTCCGTCATCTGCGGCAACAACTAGCACTACTATATCCGTGACTGCTGCGCCTCTTGCCCGCATTGCACTAAATGCAGCATGACCAGGGGTGTCGAGAAACGTGATTGATGCTCCAGATGGCATGACCACCACAAAGGCACCTAGATGCTGAGTTATGCCACCAGCCTCTCTGGCTGCCACTGATGTTTGACGCAAGGCATCAAGAAGAGAAGTTTTACCATGATCAACATGGCCCATCACAGTTACAACCGGAGGACGAGGTACGATTTCAGTACCCTCAGCCGAATGTAACCTCTTCACATTGACCCCAACCTCCTACAGTAGCAATAACAAATAATGAGAAAAGATCAAGAAATAGAAACCTAAAAGGCAGTGATCATATGGCAAAATAAGAGAAAATAATATCGACCAAGATCGAAGGCAAACTGCTTAAAACCAGTAACTATACATATGTGTAGGGCTACATTGACGATTCAAAATAAAGTTAATGACACCTTCAATTCTCAAATAAGCGTCCATTTTTAAAAATATCAAATACATTTCAATGTTAAGAGTAAATTATTTCACATTATCATGATCTTTTCATTCCAACTATCCCCTCATTTAATAACTCTAATGAATTATTAATATTAAGTGAATAATTGATACTTTCTAGATTTTCTAAAAGGACAGGGAATCGTGAAAAGTTTTAGCCTTGAAGATGGACAGTTATTCGAGAATGGAGGGACCACCATCAACATCCAACCTTATTTATACTATTGGCCGAGTCTTATTCATTCCTTTTCTTTCTTTTTAGAAATAGCAAGGACAGAATGGGACCAATTTGGGCCACCAGTTTCGAGTATTCACTAATTTAACATTATCTAAGAAGGGGACATACCATTGCAGCAAGCTCTACAATATCCATGCTGAGAGGCTCAAACTCTGATTCTAACTTTTCACCAACATTTGTGAGGATATCCTGCAAAGAAGATACTGATTTTCCAGTGCGCTTCGCCAGTTCATCAAGGGTCATGCCTTCAAAGATTTCTACTGTTTTATCAGAATTAGATTTTGGTGCTTTCACATTACGAGGGACATATCGAGCTTCAACAGGTGGCTGGTTTCTACCTTCCCTTCTTATGTACTTCTCCTTCTTTGGGGTCTTTAACCCAAATGGCTCATCACCTCTTCTTGCCCAGACTGCAGGACTAGCATGGAAGCACCTAGCATCATAAACCAAACTTGTCACCACCACCATTTTGTAATTTAAGCATTTTTACATATAGGTCAATCACAAAAAATTTACACAGTTCAAATTATCAAATAATGCCGGTTTCTTTCTTTCAAGTCCAATCAAAATATACATCCTTTGAAATTTCCAACTACAGCTAAAAGATGCTGAACACAAATATCCAGGACAATTTATATTAGGATCATTTGCATATTACTAAAGCCGGCCTAAGCCTAGTCTTTCAAAGCCCAAATACTCACATGATCTAGACTCTAGACTAAAAGCTCCATTAAAAAGCTGCATGCTAATCATGTGACTATTTATTATGTAGGAAATAGTTTCTTTTTTTTTTTTTTGACAAAAAAAAAGTAGTTTTAAAAGACTGAAACTAAAACACAAGATTAGTGTATTAAAGAAGCTGTTACCTCATCACCTAAGCAAATCACCTAGACAACTAGAACAAGGCTAACAACTAGACCATATATAATATATTAGAAGAGTGAAGAGCTGAAGACAACTCCAAGTGAGTGTCAAATTGTTACCAAAGTTTTCCAAAAAGAACTCTTCAAATCAGCATCCACATCAGACAATTGGAGACCATAGGTCATGCAAATGCACAACTTTACCTGATGTAAGATCATGATTCTCTCAACAATTTTCGATATGAATACAATCATCATTCTACTAGCTAAACTATGAATCTATAATGTTACAAATGATTTCTTTGAAACAAGAAATTTGAATACTATCTTACCGTATACCACCTTCTTTTGTCCCACTAAACAAACCATCCACTCCTATAGATGAGTGGCTGATGAGGTCTGCATCAAGTAGTTCACAGAATTTTTGTAAGATTATAATTGCAGGAGATATAACATTAAAAGCATAAGCATGTAAATTACCTGGCATGCATCTTGCTGATGCGTAAACAAACTGTGTAGTATATGTAGATCCATAGCTTGATCCTACAACACGCCTAAATGATGATGTATTCAAAGTTCTAAAAGTATTCATATAAATTCTCTGCATTCAGGTATTAAACAGTCCAGTGTCAGTAAATAAATGAATTTTGTGAATTATATGGCATACTATTATTTACAGGACAAACCCAATCACTTGCAAGCTGTGCAACCTCTACTAGTTTTAGTGAAAAGAATATGCTATAAAAAGAAAAGACAACTTACCTTTCTTCCAAGCTCCCTCCATGCCATTCTTGAGCATATAATATAATAGATCTGCAAAAAAAAAAAAGCAAAATGCAAATTATTTACAAAACAATAGGCAGGGAAAACGATGGAAGCACAGCAGCTCACTTATGGTGGATTTATTTATACATCAAGAACGACCACAAAAAAATTCACACATTCCATATAGTGAGATCTCCAATCATCCTGAGTTGCAGGCTCTCATCTCACATAAGAGTCACAAAGATGCCAGAAAAGATCCAATATAAACATAGATACAAATGGGTGTCAAAAAGCACAATTCAACAAACATTTTTTGATTTGCATGTAGCTGAAATTTTCAGTTCCTGTGCTTAAATTGAAAAGTCAATAACTTGAGGAGGGTGCTACGGATAAAGATCATTGGAATTTGTAAAATGAAAATCAATACCATAATTTTTGGAATGTTCATCTCAAACTTGATAAATAAAAGCTAAAACAAACACTTTCAATTACAAGTAAGTCTATACTATAGCATCCTTTTCCAAATTTCAATGGCTAAAGCAATGTGATGCGAATAGAAGAATGTAAGGGAAGCCACTATTCTTATCCGTTGTAACTTGTAAGAGAAAGCTAAACAACAAGAGCAAATATCCAAAAGAAGCTGAAGCAATTTTGAAACTTGAGAGCTCAGAAATCCAAAACAAAGGGCAGGCTTAAAGAGTTGGATACTCAGTTCATAAATAACTGAATAATTTGATATGACGAAAACGTCACTGCATGAATAGACTCACGGAAACCCAAATCCAAATCACCAACATTTCAACAGCATAACAAATATTGAAGCATAGAGTCTACGACTATAATCAATTAGCGTTAAATAAAACAGGAATTGGAAGGTTAAATAGAGAGAAGGAAAAACCTTTGTGTGAGAGAAAAGACGATTGTGTTTTATATTGTTGTTATCGTTGACGATGGTGATGATGGAGGTGGTGGGTGTTTGGAGAAGCGAGTAATGGCTCATAGGCTAAGGGAAGAGGACGGCGACGGAAGACGCCACTACCACCGCCATACCCACAACACAAGCACGAGCAGGCTCTACTCTCTTCATTCCTAACATAATTGGCCTTTTAATTTGGGCTGAGAGGCCCACATACCAAACGAATGGCCCATTCATTGTGGGCCACCACTGCTACTGTTGGTCCTGTAGGCCTCTTCTATCCTGCTACCTTCTGTTGAGAGAGATGACGAAGATTTGAGAGACCAAAAGAAACATATATAGCATCTCTAATGAAACAATTTGTTTTGGTCTTCTGCTCACTAGTTTATTTAAATACGAGTCAGAAATTCGAATTAGCACTAAAACCTACCAAAACATAATAAAATCTAACAAAACATATTAAAAACACTAAAAAAATAACATCAAAAAGCGTATAAAATACCCGCTTATCAGAACACCAAACTTAAACTGCTACTTATCCTCAAACAACCAAAAATAAGTAAGACTAAAAAGAATAGAAAGATACAATAAGTCTCAAAGTTGTCAATGAAACTCAGTTCCAAATATTAAGTGGGTCTAATAGCTCTTTACTTCTGAACAGTTTTGGCATCTCACTTTCCTTTGAAGTTCAGAAATATTGACATCTCTTGGAACTAGAATCCGGATCATATTATTGATTCTCTTATTTTAGCTCTTCTTGATTCTGGAACACAGCTTTTTCGTTTTATGCTTTGCACCTTCTTGAGCCTAACTGTGACTCTAAGCATTTTGTTTTCCCGTATTACCACCGGATACATAGACGCCACACGTACTAGACTGGGGGAACCCTTTGGATTCAAATTTAGCTTTGCTTAAATTCCCAATCAGTGTTGTCCAGAGTTCTTAATCGTACTCTTTTCCTTTGAATTACGACTTTAACTCCTTAGTTTCAATCTTTTTACTTGACACCTTCACACCAGAAGCATATAGTTAGGGATAGCAACTTATTTGAGCTTTTTAGGCCAATTTTTGACCCTCCTAACTATTGATACTCAAAGCCTTGGATCCTTGCTCTTTTGAATTTTCTTTTGAGCTTTCTTTTTTTTTTTGCTGTTTTTTCTTTCTTCAAAAATCAATATTTTCTTATTTTTCAGAGAATCAATAATACTTCTCTAAATTTACTGTTCTTCAAGAGCCAACGTACTCAACTCCAATATCAATTATGCACTGTTAACTCATACATTCAGAAGATAAATGCAAGGCCACCACATCTTAAATAATTGGAATAACTCATGATATACTTAAAACATATGTATCTCACTCTTTCTTTTTCAAATAAATTTTTCTTTTAAGCTTAGTGATGGATACATAGGATATCTTATAACCAAAATAAAGAAAAGTAAATAAAACTAGAAAAGAACAAAATACTACTTGTGATCATGCAAAAGTTAGAATAAAAAACAGGAAATAAGATAAAGGAAGGGATAATGAAACTTAACCACCTCAGTTATAGTGGCTGCTGATGAAGATGATCCATCTTCCTTTAGCATAAACCCAGAGCTTGCTCTGTAACACCAAACTTAAAAAGTTTGCTTGTCTCCAAGAAAAGAAAACGTAGTTGATGAGTCCATATTTGATGATATATTTCGACTTAATTTGGATGGATTTCATCACATAAACTCACACTTATTCACTAAAATAGCATACTTTTGTGTTTGATTCCTAAATTGAACCTAAATGTGAAAACATGCATTTTTGTGCTTAAATTGAGTAATTTAATTCCACTTTTATGCCATTCGATGCCGTGATATGTTTTGTGAGTGATTTCAGTTCCTAGAGGCAAGAATGGATGTGCAAAAGTGGAAGGAAGCATGTATAAAGGGAGAAAATATGAAGAAAACAAGGAGGAAGCACGCAGCCAAGCGTGCGTGCGCACAAGGATGCGTGCGTACGCACGAAAAGGAAATCAGCATGCGTGCGTACGTAAAACCATATGTGCGCACAACCATATGTGCGTACGCACAAGTGGAAATCCGGCGAAGTGTGCGGATGCACATATCTGTGCGTCCGCACAGGTACCAGCGCATGCATCCATTAAAAAGTCACGTGCTGCACGGTTTTGGGGGTCTCTAGGCCCATTTCTGAAGTGCTGAAGGCTGGTTTGAGAGGCTATATTAAGGGCATATCAACACATAACAAGAGAGCCATCTTAGAATAGGAAAAACACATAGTAGGAGTAGGAGTAGTGTAGATTAGGAAATTCTCTCTTAAGGTTTAATTAGGGTTTGTAGAATTTTATACTTCAAGTTTTGATTTGGGATTATAGCAATTTTATTGTAAGTATTTCTTTAATTCTCTCTTTTATTATACCACTTGTTCTACACTTGCTTTTATTTTCATCTTCTTTCTCCATATTTACATAGTCTTGCAATTTTGGATTCCTAGTTATTTAATTTGATGTTTGATGGCTTTTATATGTTTGTTTGAGTTGCCTTCATTGATTTTGAGCATTTGTGGTTCATAGCTTTCCTTAATTTACCAATTTTGCCATGTTTTATGTTTATGCCCTCTATGTGTTTGATGAAATGTCAATTTTGATTATGGGGTAATTTCCACCCCTGGGCTTGGGGGAAATGAGTTTATGGATTACTAGAGCCATAATGTCCAACATTTAGTAATAATTCTTGGGTTGTTAATTGTTCTTGTTCCCACTAACGCTAATTTGTTGCTAAGGTAATTAGCAAGCAAGCTAGGATTTGTGGGTTAGGAATACTTATGCTCATTTAACTTACTCTCCGATGTGAGGGTTGACTTAGTGAGATTAATCCATCACAATTATCATAGTTGTGGTTATGGCAAGGAAGGGATTCCATTACTCATCCCAAGTCAAGGTTTCATTTATGTTTTAAACCACTTTTCCATCACTTTATAGTTTTACTTGTCCATATTACATACATAGTTCTTTTGTTCTTTTATTACTTTGTTAATTGCAATTTTGGATTGTTCTTTAATTCTTTTATTTTGTTTGCTCTCAACCATTGAAAACTCCTTTGATCTTCACAACTAAAATTGTGCACTTATTGGCATTAGTTCCTAGGGAAGACGACTCGGGAATTTAAAACTCCCGATTATTTTGTGTTGATTGTGACATCTTTAGGATTATAATTTGATTGATGCTCAATGGTTGAGTTTGGACTATACTTGCAACGTCAATCCTATTTTTAGTGCAAAAATCTAAACCCATTCTTTTGGGCGTTTGTCAGTAGTCCTTGCTGTTCCCTTATGGGGTAGGTGGGATAGGTGGAGTTTGTGTGAGGCCCACTAGCTGAGAAAGCTTCAAAACTTGAGTGTGCCTTGGCCACTCCATAGGGGGCGTTGAACGCCCAGAATGCTCCTATTCTGGAGTTCAATGCTAGGAATGCTCCTCCCATCTTTCTCCTTGTCTGACGTTCAACGCCAGCAAAGGGCTCTCCCCAAGGTGTTTTGTTTTCCATCTCGAGTGTCTCTATCTCTGTTCTAAATGCTGCACATGATTACAAATGTCAAAAATCAAGGGAAACTATGGAAATCAACTAAAATGAAAGCAAATGGAGATAAACAAAAGAAATAAAAATAATAGTACTCTAATCATGGTTAGGTTGCCTCCCAATAAGCGCTTCTTTACTGTCATTAGCTTAACCTCACTGCTGTCATGTTAGCAGTAGTTTAGAGCTTTCCTGCTCAAGATTATCCCCTAGGTAATGCTTGACTCTCTATCCATTCATTGTAAATCTTTTATCAAAATGTTTGTTTTGGAGCTCTATACGACCATAAGGTGATATATTAGTGACCACAAAAGGTCCTGTCCATCGTGATTTTAGCTTTCCAGGGAAGAGCTTAAGTTTGGAATTGAAGAGTAAAACCTTCTGGCCAGGCTCGAAGACTCTGGACGAGATCTTTTTATCATGCCATTTCTTGGTCCTTTCCTTGTAAATTTTAGCATTGTCATATGCAGCTTGTCTGAATTCTTCCAACTCATTTAGCTGAAGTAACCTCTTTTTTCCTGCAACCTTGGCATCAAAGTTGAGGAATTCGGTTGTCCAGTAGGCTCTGTGTTCTAGTTCCACTGGTAAATGACATGCTTTTTCATAGACCAACTGGTAGGGCGACATTCCAATAGGAGTCTTGAAAGCTGTTCTATACGCCCAAAGGGCATCGTCAAGCTTTCTTGCCTAGTCTTTCCTCGAGGCACCCACTGTTCTTTCCAGGATTCTTTTGAATTCCCTGTTGGAGACTTCAGCCTGCCCATTGGTCTGCGGATAGTAGGGAGTAGCCACTCTATGGCGAACGCCATAACGGTGCAGGATGGAGTTGAGTTGTCTATTACAGAAGTGACTGCCTCCGTCACTAATCAGTGTCCTAAGGACGCCGAATCTGCTGAAAATGTATTTCTGGAGGAATTTCATCACCACTCGAGTGTCATTAGTGGGTGATGCGATTGCCTCCACCTATTTAGACGCATAATCTACTACCATAAAGATGTATGTGCTCGAGTATGAGGGTGGAAAAGGGCCCATGAAGTCTATGCCCCATACATCAAACACCTCAATTTCCAAGATTTCCTATTGAGGCATCTCGCGATTATGGGGGATATTTCTAGCCCATTGACAACCGTCACAGTTGCGGACAAACTCCCGGGAGTCCTTGAAGAGCGTTGGCCAGTAGAAACCGCTCTGAAGGACCTTGGTGGCTGTTCGCTCACCTCCAAAATGACCTCCATAATCTGAGCCATGGCAATGCCATAGGATTTGCTGTGTTTCGTCCTCAGATACGCAACGGCAGATTATACCATCCGAGCACCTTTTGAAAAGGTATGGTTTATCCCACAAGTAGTACTTAGCATCATGGATGAGTTTTCGAACTTGGTGTCTACTGTATTCCTTGGGGATGAACCTTATTGCCTTGTAATTTGCAATGTTGGCAAACCAAGGTGTTTTGCGTACTGCAAAGAGTTGTTCATCAGGGAAGGTCTCGGATATCTCAGTAGTGAGAGGGGATGTCCCTGCTGCAGGTTCAATCCAGGACAAGTGGTCAGCCACCTGGTTTTTTGACCCTTTTCCTGTCCCTTATCTCTATGTCAAATTCTTGCAGGAGCAATACCCAACTTATCAATCTTGGTTTAGAGTCTTGCTTGGAAAGAAGGTGCTTGAGAGCAGCATGGTCAGTATAGATAATGACCTTAGAGCCTATTAAATAGGATCTGAACTTGTTAATGGCATAGACCACTGCAAGTAACTCATTCTCTGTGGTGGTGTAGTTCTTGTGCATCATTTAAAACATGACTGGTATAATAAATGACATGCAAGAGCTTATCATATCTTTGTCTGAGGATTGCACCAATTGCATGATCACTGACATCACACATCAGTTCGAATGGTAGGTCCCAGTTGGGTGCAGAAATGACGGGTGCAGAAATAAGCTTTACTTTCAGGGTTTTGAAGGCATGCAGGCAATCCTTGCTAAAAACAAAAGGAGTGTCAGTGGCTAAGAGATTGCACAAGGATTTTGCAATTTTGGAGAAGTCTTTTATAAACCTCATGTAGAACCCTGCATGTCCTAAAAAGCTTCTGATTGCTTTGACATTAGTATGTGGTGGTAATCATTCAATTACTTTCACCTTGGCTTGATCGACCTCTATTTTCTTGTTTGAAATCCGGTGTCCAAGAATAATGCCTTCAGTCACCATGAAGTGACATTTTTCATAGTTTAAAACAAGATTAGTTTCTTGGCATCGTTTCAGAACTCGGGCTAGATGGTTAAGGCAGGAATCAAAGGAATCCCCAAAAACAGAGAAATTATCCATGAATGCTTCAAGGAATTTCTCAACCATGTCGGAGAAAATGGAGAGCATACACCGCTGAAAGGTTACAGGTGCATTACAGAGGTCGAATGACATTCTTCTGTAAGCGAACACTCCAAATAGGCATGTGAATACTGTCTTTTTTTTATCTTGAGGATCTACTGCAATTTGATTGTAGCCTGAATACCCATCCAAAAAGCAGTAGAATGCATGTCCAGCCAGTCTTTCCAGCATCTGGTCTATGAATGGTAAAAGAAAATGATCATTTCTTGTGGCGTTATTGAGTCTTCTATAATCAATGCACATACGCCAACCTGTCATTGTCCTTGTAGGGATCAGCTCATTCCTTTTATTGTGGACCACCATCATCCCTTCTTTCTTGGGTACAACTTGGACAGGGCTTACCTAGGGTCTATCTGTAATGAGATAGATAATCCCAGCCTCCCACTATTTTATGACTTCTTTTTTTGGACTACTTCCTTCATAGCTGGATTCAGTCGTCTTTGTGGTTGCACCACTGGTTTAGCATCTTTTTCAAGCCTAATCTTGTGCATGCACCGAGTTGGACTAATTCCCTTTAAGTTACTTAAGGTCCACCCAATAGTTGTTCTATGGGTCTTTAGCACTTGAATCAGTGCTTGTTCTTCTTGCGGCTTTAGAGCCGAACTTATGATCACTGGGTAAGTGTCACTATCTCTTAGAAACACGTATTTCGAAGATGATGGTAATGGCTTGAGCTCGAGTTTGGGAGGTTCATCTTCCACTTTAGGGGGATTTTAATGCCTCCTCTTGTTTTTTTGGTGCCTTTATGTCAGGCTTGTCATCCCCATAGATATCATCCAGCTCCTCCTCAAGTCTCTCAACTGCATGTACCTCTTCTACCAGGGAGTCGATGATATCAATCCTCATACACTCCTCTGGGGTGTCAGGGTACTGCATGGCCTTGATGGCATTCAGTACAAATTCGTCCTCATTGATTCTTAGTGTCACTTTCCCTTTTTGCACATCAATGAGGGTCCTTCCTGTAGTCAGGAAGGGTCTCCCTAGAATAATGGATACATTCTTGTGTTCTTCCATATTCAACACTAGGGGTGGCAAAACGGGTCGAACCCGCCAGATAAAACCGCCAAAACTGCCAAAAAAGGCGGGTCGGGATGAGATTTTGAACCCGCCAAAATCGCGGGCCAAGGCGGGGCGGGGCGGGCTGTCATTCTTTTTTTAAAGGGGTAATTCAGTAAATTTACATAAGGTATAAATTGAAAATTAGGGTTACTCAACACACACATCACATGCTGCTACTGCCTCCTGCTTAATCCCTAATGCCGGTAATGCCACAGCCCACAGCCAGTCACTCAGCTCAGCCACACCCCAGACGGCCAGACCCCACTGCCCACAGCACCCTTCGACCTTAATCCCTTCCGGCGTTCACTGACCCAGTGACCCTGACTCCCTGAGCTTCAGCAGCTCGACTCCCTCATCACTCGCTCCTCCCTGCGGTGGCCTTTCCTCAATCTGTGCAAGATCTCCTCTTCGGCGCCTCTGCCTTTCGCCTTTCTTTCTCTCATCCTCTCGTCGTCGGTAGCTCGGTCTCGTCGGTGCCTCTGCTAGGCGGTTCTATGACTGGCGGACTCCTGGCGTCGCTCCTCTCTCCTTCTCATCCTGCTCGACGGCTCTGTGATTACTATTAGTAAGTGATTTATAGTTGCTGAATAAATGAATATGTATGTGACAAATCTGATGATAAAGATGTTTACTGTAATGTTGTTATTTGTTTTTCTCATAACTATTTTAGCAAAAATGAGCTCTTCAAAACTTTCCATCGATTCCTCACATCGTCATTCTCAAGACCAGATACTGTTATTATTGTTATTATTTTTTTCCATGTCAATTTTTGTTCAACGTGATTTGAGTTTTCTGCAACTGGGTATTATGCTCTCCATGTGTTCGATGAATTTTCTAAGTGACAGTTAGGGATGGTTAGCCCTCGGAATTAAGAAAGATAGGCTTTTATGAATAATATATTATGATTAATTGATTATCATTGCATACCAACAATTGTGTCCCAAAAATTTGCTAACAAATTTGCTCATACATCACCAACGTGCTTTGTTTTGATTAGTCTTAATGTCCATAGTCATCGCTGTAAGTGAACAAGTGATGAACTGACGATGTAGTTAGTCTTAAATTACTTATTGATTATGTTTGATTATTGTTTGAATATTTTTTACTGATTTAAATATTTTTATGTATTCATATTATTTAGGTTGAGATGTTGATTCTGCAATGGATAATTCTATCTCTATGGAAGTTGATGGTGGGAATGTAACACAAAATCCTAAAAATATGGAAAGATCTGAAACGGCAGAATATTATTTTGTGTGTTTTGTTTTAATTATAGTAGGATTATTTGAAATGGATTTATGTGTGGATTATGTGTTTGTTTTATTATTGTTAATTTGTTATGCACTTGTGTTTGAGACTTTGAGACTTATTATTTGTTATGTTATTTTTATTACAGTCCACTCTTTGGCAGGGCGGGGTAGCAAGTTGAACCCATATTAGTTTGGCAGGGCGGACTTTAGTGGGACGGGCCAGCCCGCTTTGCCACCCCTATCCAACACCATGAAGTTTGTGGAAAACGCAAAGGGTCCAACCCTTACGATCATGTCTTCAACCACTCCTGATGATAACTTGGTGGAGCCATCAGCGAGCTGGAGGCAGATGCGAGTAGGCTTGACGACTTGGATCTCAAGTTTCCTTATTAGTGATGATGGCATCAGATTAATGCTTGTTCCAAGATCACATAGGGTCTTCCTTGTGCAACCGTCTCTGAGAGTGCAGGGTATCACAAAATTTCTGGGGTCTTGAAGTTTCTCTGGTAGGGTCCTCTGGATGACTGCACTGCATTCTTCAGTGAGGAGGACTGTTTCTACCTCTCTCCAATCCTTCTTGTGGCTTAATATGTCCTTCATGAACTTGGCATAGGAGGGTATTTGTTCAAGGGCTTTTGCGAATGGGATCTTGATCTCCAGTGTCTTGAGGTAATCTGCAAACCTAGAAAATTGCTTATCCTTTTCTGCTTGATGGAGTTTCTGAAGATACGACATCCTGGTCATGTACTCAGGTGTTCTGAGTGGTGCATGGTGAGTGTCCATGTTACCAGAAGAAGGATTACCAGCTTACTTAGGAGAGGTGTTCCCTGAACGTGCATCTGCTTGCCCTCTCCTATCTGGGCGTTCAATGCCCATGCTGGCCCTTTCCTGGTGTTGAACGCCAGCACTGCCCCCTTCTGGTGTTGGACGCCCTTGTTAACCCCTGCTGGGAGTTGAACACTAGGGTTCCCCCCTCTGGGCGTTCAACACCCTTTGTAGTGCACTGGGTGGTTGTGTTGCCACCTTCTGATATTTCTTCTTTCCCCTGCTTCTTACTGTTCTGAGATTGGGTATTTAGTGTCCTTCCACTCCTTAATTGGATGGCTTGGTACTCTTATTTTATCCGTTCGGACAAGTGTTGTTCAACCTGGTTCAGCTGTGCCTCTATATTCTTGTTGGAGGCACGGGTTTCTTGCAACATGTCTTGCAAACTTAGCAATTCTTGTGTGAGGGAGTGTAGCTGCTGAGTCAATGATGCACTATGTTTTGGAGGGTCTGATTCAATGTACACTGCCTTGACCTCTCCGTTCATTGCAGTCTCACCAGATGAGTATAGATGTTGGTTGCTGGCGACTGTCTCAATGAGTTCTTGAGCTTCTTCGATTGTCTTTCTCATGTGGATTGAACCTCCTACAGAATGATCTAGGGACATCTTAGCTATGTCTGTGAGTCTGTAATAGAAAATGTCCAGCTTTACCCATTCTAAAAATATTTTCATGGGACATCTCCATAGCATCATTCTGTACCTACCCCATGCATCATAAAGAGACTCATTCTCTTCTTGTCTGAAGCCTTAAATGTCTAGTCTTAGCTGGGTTAGCTTCTTTAGGGAGAAGTATTGGTTCAAGAACTTGTCCACCAGCTTATTCCATGTTTTCAAGCTTGATTTGGGCTGAGTATCCAACCATCTCTTTGCTTGGTCTTTTACAACAAATGAAAAGAGTATCAGCCTGTAAACATCCTGGTCTACCCCGCTAGCTCTTATTATGTCATCTATCTACAAGAATTCAGCAAGAAATTCTGTGGGTTCTTATTGCGGGAGTCCATGAAACTGGCAGTTTTGCTACACTAGGAAAATCAACTCTGGGTTGAGCACAAAATGATCTACCCTAATAGGAGGTATACTAATGCTGCTTCCATAAAAGTCAGGAGTGGGAGCTATATAAGACGCCAAGAATCTTCTGGGTTGAGCATCCTCATTCTGATCCATAGTGATTTTAGTGTTCCTATGCAAACAAGAGACAAGAAAAAGTGGGAGTCTCTATGTTAAAGTCAAGAGAGGTCCCAGTGAGATGTCCAAGAGAATTTTTTTTAAATTCAAAAATAAATAAATAAATAGAAAAATAATAACTAGAAATTTCAAAAATAAAAAAAAAGTCAATAAAAGATTTTGAATTTCAAAAATTGGAATGAAAAATTCAAGAAAAAGAAACAAGATAAAATAAGATTTAAAAATTTAAAGATTTTAAAATTCAAATTTAAAAGAAAGAAAAACAAACTAAATACTAAATTTTTAAAATTTGAATTTAAGTTAAAGATAAGATAAGCTTTAAAAAAAATTTAAAATTTATTAAAGAAAGCAAAACTAACAAAATACTAAAACTTAAAATTTTAAATTTGAAATAAGATAAGATAACAAAATTTTGAAAATCAAAGAAAAAGATAATATAAAGAATATAAAGATAGAAAAGTTAAACAAGAAAAACAAGATTACTAATCAAGAAACCAAACTTTTAAAATTAAAATAAGATAAAACAATAACTAACTAACAAGATTTGAAAATAAAATAAAAGATTTGATTTTGAAAGTTTTTGAAATTTAAAAAGAAAAAGTCAATCAAAGATTTTAAAATTTAAATTTGGAAAGAAAAAGTCAAACAAGATAAGATAAGATTTTAAAAATTAAAGACAAAAGATTTGATTTTTGGAAAATTTTGAAATTAAAAGGAGAAAGTCAAAGAAAGATTTTGAAATTCAAATTTGAAAGAAAGGAAAACTAACCAAATACTAAACTTTTAAAATTTGAATTTAAAAAGAAAGATAAGATAACAAAATTTTAAGATCAAAGAAAAATATAAGATAAAGATTAAAGATAAAAATATAAACAAGAAAATTAAATTAAATGAAAAGATACCAATGGGACACCAAACTTAAAAATTTTGAATTTAAACAACAATAATTTCGAAAAATTAAAATGAAAAACACTAAAAGATACCAAACTTAAAAATTTTGAAATCAAAGACACTAATTTTTGAAAAATTGGATACAGAAACACCAAAAGACACTAAAATTAAAAATTGCAAAATCGAATAAGAAAAATAATACAAAAATTTCAAACAACAAGGAAAGAAAACCAAGAACAAATTTTGAAAAATCCAAGAAAAGAAAAATCAACAAAAACCAAAAGGACACCAAACTTAAGTTGTGACACAAGACTCAAACAAAAGAAAAAGATGACTCAAGCTAAGTTTTTGAAAAAGAGATTTTCGAAAAGAAACACAAACAAAAGAAAAACAGTAAAAAGTACCTAATCTAAGGAGCAAAACAACCGGTAGTTTGTCAATCACGAACAATCTCCGACAACGGCGCCAAAAACTTGGTGCCCGAAAACAAAACTCACACAACTGAACCGGCAAGTGCACCGGATCGTCCAAGTAATACCTCAGGTGAGTGAGGGTCGATCCCACGAGGATTGTCGGATTGAGCAATCTGTGGTTATCCTGCAGATCTTAGTCAGGCGAATTGAAAGTTGATTGTTGTTTGTTGTAGGCGCAAAAACAAAGCAATAACAATAAAACGTAGTAACAATGATGGGAAATTAGTTAAGGCCGCGGAGATGCTTGTTCTTCCAGGTTAATACTTCTTACTGACTACTTTAACAATGAGTAATTCATTCAATGGCAAGGCTGTAAGTGATTAAGCCAGGGCCAGTGGTCATTAATCTTCTCTATCCAAACCAAATACCAGGATGCTGATCATTCAATTTGGAGGAGGATGACGCTCACACAATTTAATCTCTGTGGATCCTACTCAAAACGCCACAGACAAGGTCGAATCTTTTGGATCGGATAATGATGCTCTATGATTCTAGCCTTAGCACCACAGAAACCTCAATTACCCATGACTAACAAGATTTTATGTCACATATCTCAATTAGCCCAGATAACTTGTTGGGATCTATGATGCATTCTCAAGCTGCAGCTCAATACTATCCCGCTAAGGACTCGCAAGAACTCATGTAGAATAAGGGGTCATATGCTAGTTCCACCCCAGATTCATAAGTATGAAGAACGAAAATGCATCATAGAATGAAATCAAACATATATTAAAGTAGAAAAGTAATTATATTAATCCATAGGAATGAGCAGAGCTCTTATCCTTAACCTAGGAGATTTAGCCGCTCATACTTTACAGAGAATAATATGAAAAGGTCTAAATGTGCAAAATTCCTCTAACAAGGGTGATCCTTGTTCTATATATACTAATAACTAGACCTAAAAATATATTAATAACAAATTAAAAATTACAAAATGAAATAAACTAAGCTAAAGGTGCAAAAATCCACTTTTGGGCCCACTTGGTGAGTGTTTAGGTTGAGCTTGGCGTTCAACTTGAAGGAGTGGGCGTTGAGCGCCCATTAGGGAGTAAATGTGCTACCTTGAGCCCCCTTGGTGGCGTTGAACACTGGGTTTGGGTGTTCAACGCTAGCTTTAGTCCCTCATGGGCGTTGAATGCCAGAAAGGTGTAAGTTGGACATTCAATGCCCGTTTTGGGCCGTTTAATCCAAAGAAAAGTATAAACCATTATATATTTCTGGAAAGCCCTGGAAGTTAGCTTTCCAACTCCATTGAGATCGCATTAATTGGATCTCTATAGCTCCAGAAATGCTCGTTTGAATGCATGGAGGTCAGGTTCTAACAGCATCTACACTCCTTTCTTCGCCTCTGAATCAGACTTTGCCAAAACTTGCCAATTTCACCCAAAAATCACCTAAAATCATAAGAAAAATACAAAAGCTCAAAGTAGTATCCAAAAAGTAAATTTTGTATTAAAACCTACTAAATCATAATAAAACTTAACAAAATATACTAAAAACACTAAGAAAATAGCATCAAAAAGTGTATAAAATATCTGCTCATCACCCATCCGTCAGCATCCTTGTCCTATAAGGTGCAGTCCGGCAGAGCTATCACTTCAAGCCCTCCTATAGAAAGGACTGGATGGTAAAGAAAAAGGCAATTGTGCAGATATATGGGGATTGGGAGGAGTTATACAACAAGGTGACGAAACTGCTGCAGGCACTGCAGAGTTGTTGTCCTAGAACTATTTGTGAGCTCAGGGCCATACCTTACTACGATGGGCACCTTCTGGTCTGTGACTTAGCATGTTTGACAAAGTATTTTGGGCTTTCCCATCATGTGTTGAGGCTTTCAAGCATTGCAAGCCATTTGTTTCCGTCGATGGCACGTATTTGTATGGCAAATACGGTGGGGTGTTGCTTATTGTAGTGGCACAAGACGGCAACAACAATATCCTTCCTATTGCTTTTGCAATTATGGAGTCCGAGAGTACGGAGTCATGGTCGTTCTTCCTTACTAATCTGAGACGACATGTTATCCCACAAGAAGGCCTGTTGATTATCTTTGATAGATCACAGGTGATCAAGGCTGCACTCAAGGTCGATGATAGTGGTTGGCAACCTCCAAGGGCATTCCACACTTATTGTATTAGACACATGGCCGCAAACTTCATGCCTCGTTTCAAGTCAGTCGAGGGCAAGCGATACCTTATAAACGCCGCTTATAGTCCAAGCAAGAATGGGTACGAGTGGTACATGGATGCCTTGAGAGGTTTGTCGCGAGAGATGGCAGACTGGGCCGGTCGTTTCAATAAGGAGAAATGGCTACAACACTTGCGGCAACAGTCGGCGGTTTGGACATATGATAACAAATTTGTCAGAGTGCATCAATACAGCTCTCAAGGGTACACAGTACTTGCCAATTTCTGCCATCGTGCGCATCACGTATGAGAGGTTAGAAAAGTTGTTCGTGATGAAGGTCAGGGAGGTGCAATCACAACTGGCGGCTGGAAACTGCTTCTCCCAGAGGCTGATGGTAGCCATTGAGAAGGTATCCCGAAGATGCGTGTTACTCATTGTGATCGACGGGCTTCCGTGTTTCTTGTTGAGGAGTTAGAGCCGTTTGAGGGTTGGTCGCAAGGTTCCTTCCGAGTTTGGCTAGCAGCGGGTACGTGTGACTGTGGACTCTTTCAGTCTCTCCACTACCCATGCCGACATGCGCTTGCCGGGTGTGCCACCGCAAGCATTGAGTGGGCTTCGTATTTTCATCCGGTTTTCAAGCAGGAGGCTTGTTCAAGGTGTACGAGATGGAGTTTCTACCAATATCGGACGAGTCACTATGGCTTGAGTGGTATGGGACTCTGCTTTGTCCTAACCCACTCATGCGTAGGAAGGCTATTGGGAGACCTGTCTCTACCAAGTTCCGGAATGACATGGATGAAGTCGAGCGACAGGAGAAGATGTGTGGTCTATGTAGGCAAGTCGGTCATACTAGGAAGGGTTGTCCCAACCAACCCATGGACAACGCTTAGTGGCGATAGTTATTTACTGGTTTCGTTGTTACCTAGTTGTTTTGGGTTATTCTAGTTGTATTAAACGCTTATTAGTGTAATAGTGGTTTATGTAATATATATATAATCATTAATGGATTTGGAAATCATGAGCATGTAATATATATGTAATCATTAATGGTTTATGTTCTAACAGTTTTTGTCATAATACCAAACAACAACAAAAAAATACACATAAAAGTGCTATACATTAACAAGTCACACAAGTTGCACTTTTACAATACATCATTCATAGTCTAGTACATAAAGTTAACAACAACATCGACTACATAATAAACTATAAAACATCATGGGTGGTAGGGAGGCTGTGTTTGGCACTGAGGTCGGCTGGGTCAAGGGTCTACAGGAGGGCGGGGCTGTGTAGAATGATCATGTGGCTGCTGCGGAGGCGGTGGGAGAGGTAGGATATATTAGCCCCCGGAGGCGGTGGGGGAAGGGGGTGAGGTTTCCCAAACAGGCCGATGCAACTGACCTCTTGAACCAGATGGATCACGCGGTCCAGGAGGTGGCGGTAGGGGTGAATCATCGCTTCCTGCGAGGATGTCTCCATGCTCCTCCTGTCTGTCGTACTCCGCCTCCTCGTCCAACTCTACATCCAATCGCACTCGGCGAGACCTGACTCTCTCCCTCCTAACCCCTTCACCTGGCTCGCGCTCTCTGGCACCCCTCTCCTTCCTAGTAGGCCGCCGAGTGTCCGCCCTGACCTCCCTCGCACGCCTACGCCGGTTAGGGACGTCCCAGGGAAGGTGGAGAACGTCCCTCGGCTGGCTGGCAATAGGCTGGATGTCATCATGTAAATCGGATAGCCTCGGTTCATCGAGTACGTCTTGGCTTGATAAGTTCCTAACCCGACAAGCTCCTCGCCGCCAATCCCAATACTCTTGGGTCGGCCTATAGTCAAAGGTGTGCTGAATGGAGATCCTGTGGCCCTCCTCAAAACAACTTGTCCAGCCTCTGTACCACTCATCAAGTCGGTCAGGCCACCACTCATCCTCGCCCCGGCCTGTGGATGTTAGGAACCTGTTGATGTTGAGCGAGGCGCCAAGCATCGACTGCTCTCCATTGAACTGGCACTTCACCCGGTCAACCTGGTGAAACTCGACGATGTTGAAGCAGACGAGGGGGATGGCTGACATTCATGTCCTCTACTCTGTCTCCTCGATAAACCATGGGAGGAATAGAGCCTACAGAGCAGGGTCATCGTACAACGTCCAGGCAAACTGAATCAACAGTTATAGAATACATAAATATTTGATATTCGAAAAAGTAAATAATGTTTCAAACAACAAAATTAAGTAACTACATACTTTTATTCAATTTATTTAAACAACAAAGTCTATATATAGGACTAATTAAAAAGCTGGTCATTTTAATCATAGTGCCAACCTCATCCCAATGTAGCTGGTCTATGGCTAGACACCATTGCAGAACCCTTGTCTCATGCTAGTGTCTGCTTTACTGTGACAATCCTATCAACCTGCCACTAGTTACAAGAATAGCACAAGTTCATGTTACGCAATGTCATAACAAGTTATAAATTCAAAAGATAAGAAACACATAAACAATTGTTACCTTGCTGCCATATGATACATGAAAATTCCTCGGTCAGGTGGACACCACTGGAGAAATCTCTGGTATATCCAGGACATCAACAGTGGAAGGAAGCCGGCGATGTCTGTGGTGCCTCGGTGTGCTGCAGAGCACTGTGAATGGTATGTCTAGGCAAGCACCTCTGAGCCCCAAGACAACGCACGACACCGCCTAAAGTCCTGTAGCAATGGCAACCAACGCAGATAGACCAAGTTCTTCGACTTGTCCGTCATCAGGTAGCCTCCGATCAGTAACAAAATGTAACACCTCGCATACTGTCAGAGTGTCTCCGGGTTGTCGGTCGGTGGCATATGGCGGATACGGTCCCTCAGCCATACAAGCTTCAGCGAGAACAACTCCTTCCTCTGAGCCCCTACTGTGGAAACACTAGAGGCCTGGCCTCGAGTAGCCGGTCTACTAACTCCCACGTACGTCTCCGTGTTGTACCACCTGAAGAAGTCACAGAAGCACCCCCAACTAGGTCCCCGTGTGCGTGTAGCCCAAGATGGTATGCCACGTCCTACACGGTGATAGTGGCCTCACCCCACGGCAGATAGAACGTGTTGGTCTCCGGACGCCATTGTTCCATGAATGTCGTAAGTAGGAAGTTGTCGAATACGAAATCTCTGAGAGGCACCGTGTCATCGAATCCAGCCTCCCTCAGATATGGGACGATGGCATCCGGTGGAGGAAGCATGTGTGACACTCGTCGGGGCAGGAGTAGGCGAGACCTCTGACAAAGAAAAATATTTCACAATTATTAAAAATAAAAAATTTGTATAGATCCATCAACATATCAAATTGTCTTAACTAATATTCATTTTCTCATTGCGTTACGTGAAATTAAAACATTCAATAAAATAATTAATAATCTAACTATCAAACTTTAAGTTAACTTAATAATCTAATTATTATACTTGGCTAGTTACTAACTAAATTAATAAATTAAGACACATGTGATCAATAAACTAGACTCAACGATTGGAAAACATCTACCCAAGCATTTAAACTCTAAATTAATAATTATATAGTTAACAACTTGATTACCAAAAAATGATAACCATAACCCTAGAATTACTATTTTCTATCAGTGACCTATTCCTAATGATACAAATTATATTTTAGTTCTTTGCAAGTATCCTAACCATGGCTATACATATATAGGATTACATAAAATAATAACCACATTCCTAGAATTACTAATTTCTACCAGTGACCTATTCCTAATTATACAAATTGTATTCGAGTTCTTGGCAAGTACCCTAACCATGGCTATACATATATGGGATTACATAAAACTTAAGATAATAGAACTAACCGTAAAGTCGTCTGCCCCGACGTAGTGTCATGTTGCATTCAGCTTGTTGACATCTCGATCACGTGCATCTGCGTGCGCCATCTTCGTATTACTCGATAATATAGTCAGGAAGGAGTAAAAGAGAGGAGAAAGTGGTCGAAATATTCGAATTGAGACTCAGAACCTCACTGTCAACGAAATGTATATATAGGCGTCCACCAGGCTTATTTCGTTTACAGGATAAACAAGATAAGCTTGCATGTATTTCGTTTACACTGTAAACAAGATAAGACTTCGTTACTTATCTTGTTTACAATATAAATGAGATACGTGCAAGCTTATCTCATTTATAATGTAAATAAAATAAACTTTTAAATAAGAGGTGAAGTATACTTGAAATTATATGGAGCATTTTATAGTATAACTTTTTCAACTTCATCATTATATGATGGTAAAAGTTCTCTCATCCAACAAAGTTATCGTACTTTTTTTACTTCCATGATTCATCACTACCTCTAAAACAGCATAAGCTTTAATGTAATGATGACCATTAGAGTGTTAAGGAAGAGTCTATTCTTTACAATTTGATTAATATCAGATCAGCAATTCACTATATAACACAAACATAAATTCATATTGCAATATAATGAAAGATAAATGTTTAAGAACATAAACACACACATCAA
>NC_029794.2:15811177-15842328 GCF_000816755.2 Arachis ipaensis | reverse complement strand
TTCAAAAATTGGAATTGCTGATTTATTGGGCTCTTGCTTGTCCCGACAAAACATAAAAATTTGTTGTTTAAAATTTTAGTTCGATCTACCTTTTTTTTATAAATTTGACGAATCGATTCAACATATTTAAATTCTTGCTTTATTTAGTCACCAAAAAAATTCTTGCTTTATTTAATTATTTCATAAAATCGTGATAACAAAATAGGAATTATGACATATCAACTAAAATATATTGTCCTTTTTATGGCTGGCAGCCAATTTTAAATATTTTTTAATTTTAAAATAATATGGTCAAGTTAGGTCAAATAATTGTGCGCTTGAATATAACGAATTAATAAATGAAAATAACGGCTAAACAACATAAAAGATAAATAAATAATGATAAAGAAATTGGAGCAGGGGTAGTCATCAGCACGGACTGATAAGATGGAGGAAGATAACAAAACAATAACAATAGGAAAATTAAAATGTCACTGTCATTTTTTATAATGTCATTTTTACATTATTTTGACTTTATATGTATGCATAAATTTGTAAAAAAAAAAGTAATATTATTAAAATATGAGTGACAATATTTATTTTTTAAGAGTAATTCTAATAAGTGATTATATCCAATTTTTAATTTTGATCTGTATATCATAAAAAGTAACCAAATAATAATTAAAGATGGCCATTTTTTCTTTAATAGGAGGAACAAATTTTAGTTTTGTTGTAGTTCTATCTAAAAGTGACAAGTGGGGAAGTTTACTCTGTCCCGCCAAAAGGCCATATTTTGGTAGGCTGGTCCGTCCCGCCCCACCTAATGAGGCGGTCCTAAAATCTCACCCCTGTCCCGTCTAACTGCGGACTGGCGGGCTAAACCCGCCAAATCTCCTTTTTTTTTTACTATTAATTATTAAATAGTATATATAATTTCATAATCATTTTAATAAATTTATAATTTTTAAAGGTATAAAAATATTATAATTTTTATATTCACAAACATTAAAGTCTTTGTAATTATAAAAATCTAATAAACATAATTATAAACCAAGTTTTCATCCAAAACATAATTATAAATATTATCTTCAAAGAAAAATAAACATAATCCAAAACACTCAATTTTCATCTTCATTCTCTTGTAAATTAGGTTAGGGGAAGTTGGATTTTGGCAAAAAAATTACAAAAATACCCCCTTGCCAAAAAAACACTAAGGCCGACAAAAAATCCCGCCCTGCCCTGCCAAAACCCGCGGTTTAAGCGGTGCGGGTTAGGCGGGCTTTTGCTATTTCGGAGTTCCAATTTTTAAGTCCGACCCGCCATTTTTGGTGGATTACGCGGACTGGGCCGGCGGGTTGAGACCTGTTTGCCACCCCTAGTTCTATCTATTGTGTTTCTGATAGAATATTATGGCTATATTTCTGATCGAGGGGTTAAATATAGTTGGTGTTAGAAAGAGTAAGAGAGAGAGCAGTAAAAAAAGGTTTGTGTATATTCAAGTTGTATGGAATGATACAATATAACAGGGTCTTTATAGATGTTAAGAGAATCGGAATAATAAAAACATAATATCCTATAATAAATATTCAGATATGCTAATTAATGCTAATTGATCTAATTAATCCTAATTATACTCTAACATCCCCCTCAAACTCAAGTGACAACTTGAGTTGAAACTTATTTAAAACAACGAAATAAAAAAAATACATAAAGTGGTAGAACGGCTACAGACGGAACTGCCTGAAGGAATCGCAGACGGAACTGCCGGAAGGAAGCGCAAACGAAACTGACGAAAGGAAGCGCAGACAGAACTGCTATAAAAAAGCGCAAACAAAACTGCCAAAAAGATGGTGAACTACTTGAAAACTGCCGAAAAGTGGTAAACTGGAAAGAGATGGTAAAATGTTAGAGGATGATGAACTGTTAGAAGGTAATAAAAAATATATAGTTTCTTCATGGAAATAAGTAAGCAGCGGATGACAATGGTGTTTGATTCATTAGACTCGAAAAAACACAAGACAGAGAACATAAGCTAATCGTGAGGTGAAAAAGTATCAAAGGAGTGCCAAAAGACAAAGAAAAATGACATAAAAGAAAAGTGTGAAAAAACTACAATGATTTCACCAGGAGAAAAATAACTTATCCTCTTTAAGGAGGAAGCCATAGCTCTGATACCATGTTAGAAAGGTAAGAAAGAAGTGTAGAGAAAATGTTTGTGTATACTTTAGTTGTCTAGAATGATACAATATAGAAAGGTATTTATAGGTGCTTAGAAGATCGAAATAATAAAAATGTAATGTCCTATAATAAATATTCAGATATACTAAATAATGTTAATTGATCTTAATTATACTCTTACAGTTGGGAATGAATAATGCGATGTATGTGAATTTTGATTATGTGGTTGAAAAATAGAAAATTAATTATAGAAATATTGTGGATTTGGACTTTGAAATATATTTGATAGTGTGATTTTTATTTGAATTTTGAGAATTCGAAAGTTGAGATTAATGAATATTTAGACTTTGAAAAATAATTTTAAATAATTAAAAAAATAGTTGAATTGATTTGAATCTATTTTTTTTCTTAAAAATATGTTTTTAGTTTATGGAATTTAAAAAAAATTGGAAAAGATTGGAAGAATTTGATAATAAAAATGGGTTAAGTAGTATTTATAGAATAAAAGAAGTCTTCTCCTAGTGTAGCATGAGAGAATAGAAAAGAAAAATAGAGACAAGGTAGGGGAGTGAGTAGAGATGAGTAGAAAGTTACATTGCGAATAGGCGAGAACTTATAGATTGTTAGAGATCAAACCAAACAAATATTTATACACCTCAAAAACCAACTACAGAGACAACTATATAATAAGTTAGAGATTAAAAGGAACAACACGAGAAGAGAAGTACACTATGACTCTGTTTAAAAATAATCTTTCGAATAACACAACCGTTGAGTGGCTCTAGAAGATTTTTAGCAAAAAAAAAGTGGTGAATGTGTATTTGATAAGAAAGGGTAGGAGAGTTAATTTATTATTATTCACATTCATTAGATTTGCTTCCAGAACATATGCTCTTTGTGCGATACAAAAGCTATATGGATAAGTGGTTTGAGTTGCAAGTTTAGACCTTTTGAGGTAAGATTTAGGAATGTAGAACTAGAGATGTTATATATATATATATAAAAGATAAATTTAAAAATTTATCTATGGTAGATTTGTGTTTTATTTAAAAATTTGTTATTGGTTAATAAATTATTATATACACAAGATAAATTTATTTTTTGGATACTACTTTAAGTTTTGTGTTTTTCTTATGATTTTAGGTAATTTTTGAGTGAAATTGGCAAGTTTTGGCAAAGTCTAATTCAGAGGCGAAGAAAGGAGTGTAGATGTTGTCAAAACTTGACCTCCATGCATTCAAACGAGCATTTCTGGAGCAACAGAGATCCAATTAACGCGCTCTCAATGGTGTTGGAAAGTTAACTTCCAGGGCTTTCCAGCAATAGATAATGGTCTATACTTTTTTTTTGGATTGGACAGTCCAAAACGGGCGTTGAACGCCCAACTTACCCTTTTTCTAGCGTTCAACGCCCATGAGGGACTGAAGTCAGCATTGAACGCCCAAACCCAGCGTTCAACGCCACCAAGGGGGCTCAAGGAAGCACATTTACCCCCTAGTGGGCGCTCAACGCCCACTCTTTCAAGTTGGACGCCAAGCTCAATCCAAACACTTACCAACTGGGCCCAGAAGTGGATTTTCGCACCATTAGTTTAGTTTATTTCATTTTGTAATTTTTAATTATTATTAATACCTTTTTACGTCTAGTTGTTAGTATATATAGAACAAGGATCACCCTTGTTAAAGTACTTTTGCAAATTCATACCTTTTCATATTATTCTCTGTAAAGTATGAGCGGCTAAACCTCCTAGGTTAAGGATAGGAGCTCTACTCATTCCTATGGATTAATATAATTACTTTTCTACTTTAATATATGTTTGATTTCATTCTATGATGCATTTTTGTTCTTCATCTTTATGAATCTGGGGTGGAACTGTTGTATGACCCCTTATTCTACATGAGTTCTTGTGAGTCTTTAGCGGGATAGTATTGAGCTGCAACTTGAGAATGCATCACAGATCCCAACAAGTTATCTGGGCTAATTGAGATATGTGACATAAAATCTCGTTAGTAATGGGTAATTGAGGTTTCTGTGGCACTAAGGCAAGAATCATAGAGCATCATTCTCCGATCCGGAAGATCTGACCTTATCTGTGGCGTTTTGAGTAGGATCAATAGAGATTGAATTGCGTGAACGTCACCCTCTTCCAAATTGAATGATCAGTGTCCTAGTATTTGGTTTGGATAGAGAAGATTAATGACCATTGGCCCTGGCTTAATCACTTACAACCTTGCCATTGAATGAATCACTCATTGTTAAAGTAGTTAGTAAGAAGTATTAACTCGAAAGAACAAGCATCTCCATGGCCTTAACTAATTTCCCATCATTGTTACTACATTTTATTGTTATTGCTTTGTTTATGCGCCGACAACAAAAACCAATCAACTTTCAATTTGTCTGACTAAGATCTGCAGGATAACCACAGATTGCTCAATCCAAAAATCATCGTGGGATCGACCTTCCCTCACTTAAGTTATTATTTAGACGACCCGGTGCATTTGCCGATTCAGTTGTGCGAGTTTCGTTTTCGCACACCAATGGGTTGGATTGTATCAACCGCAGGATGACCTTGCAGATGAGGCTGCTATCCAACTGTCGATGATATTAGAACATGGTGGGTGCTAGACAAGTATGTGCTCCACCAACCCTCTGGACCTCCCTAATGAAATAAAACATCCGTGGTTTGAAATTACACAACATATAGCAATAAGGAAGAAGTAAGTATGCCTCAATTAAACTTGAACTCACCAGTATCTGAAGTTCTGTCCGAGGGCAACATGGAGACTCCATGGACATCTATTTGCAGCTTGACGGTAATGCACATGGTACTTTAATTGGTCCAATTCGATTACTCGGTACTCATCGCTTATGCAAATACTGTAATTCTTCACACCTTGCATTGCTGCATCTCGGTATTTGAATCTGTGGCCGACCCGAAATTCAACCCAACCGTCTAGGTTGTAATTGATGCATGGGCATCTTGGCTAGTTTTACAAGCCATTTTTAGCTAGTTTAGGACTTAGTTTCATGCATTCTTAGGCAATAAGCAAGCATTTGAATTCAATATTATTGCATACCTTCATGCATAAAAAGTGGAGTGAAATCATGAGTATTTGAGAGCATTCAATGCATGAATTAGGAAAGTCAATCAAGTAATATTCATGGCATTTTAAAAAAGGTTTTGCATGACAATGAACTCCAATCTTCGATGCACCTTCTTTGGTTTGTAAAAGGGGAAGCTGAAGCAGAGATATAAGGCCCGGGAGGAGCAAGAAATCAAGCTCTCCCAAGAGCACTCAGCATCTCAAAACTGGATCTCTACACTGGCGTTCTCCTGCAAACTTCAATGAGAATTCCAGCCGCAGCAACAAGTCTCAAAACTGGCGGTCTCCTGCTAACTTCATGGAGAACGCCAGCCTCAGCAACAAGTCCCAGCACTGGCATTCTCCAGCCAACTTCTTGGAGAACGCCAGCCTTAGCAAAGTTCTTCACTGGCGTTCTCCAGCTAACTTCATGGAGAACGCCAACTAGGGGTGGAAATAGGCTAGGCCAGGCCAGGCTTTGCTCTTAACAGGCCTGGCCTATTCTATAACTAAACCTAACCCGATCAAATAACCATCCACATAAGAATTAAAATAATCATCTGCATACCTACTAAAATGATCATCTCATAAATATTTATAATAAAATATAATAAATTTAAAATATTTTATAATTTTGTTAATAATAAAAAATTATTTATATATTTAATTATGTTTTAACAGGCCCAGGCAGGCCTGACAGGCCAATAAGGCTAATTAGTAAGCCTGGGCCTGACCTATTAACATATTAAAGCTTTTAAAAGAGCCTGAGCCTGTGCCTCTTTTATAACAGGCCAGGCCAGGTCAGGCAAAATATAGGGCAGGCTGTAGGCCCCTGACAGGCCGCCTGACCTTTTTTCACCCCTAACGCCAACCTTAGATGATCATGTCAAGACCTCAAGGCCATGTCAACCCCACCAACCTTGCCACACCTCACCAAACTATGCCCACGTTCTCTACTGACGTTCTCCAGCCAACTTTATGGATAACACCACTTTCACCACACCCTCAAGACCATGACAACCTCACCAAACTTGTACCCACGCTCCCACTGGCATTCTCCAGCGAACTTCATGGAGAACGCAACTTTGCCAAGCCTCATTCCTATGTCTCTTGTACCGACGTTTTTCACTGGTGTTTTCCAGCCAACTTCATGGAGAATGCCACTTTCCACGCTCTCTCCAAAGTTCTCCAGCAAAGTTTTTGGAGAACGCCACTCACTCCCCATACTTGACACCCCCTTGACAAAACCTTGACACCTTTGTCACAACCTCAAGGCCACACTCTCCCTCAAGTGCTCCCAAAAACGCTAGTTCAAGCCTCAGCATGATGGTGTCATGTTCTCAGGGGGCGCTCTCCAGCCAACTTGCTAGAAAGCACCAGCATCAAGTCACGCTTTCAGGGGGCACTCTCTGGCAAACGTAGCATTCTCCTGGGAGTGTCCACGTTCTTCTCCGACGCTCTCCAGAGAGTGCTTCACAAGAAAATGCCTTCGATAAAATTTAAAGAAGATTTTGGGATCTGTGCATACGCACAACCCCTGATGCGTACGCACAACAACTGGCGCTCACTTTTCAAGTTCAGCAAAGAGC
The DNA here is from genome assembly GCF_000816755.2 of Arachis ipaensis. NCBI lineage: Eukaryota > Viridiplantae > Streptophyta > Magnoliopsida > Fabales > Fabaceae > Arachis > Arachis ipaensis. Next base: position 15,835,499 of record NC_029794.2, on the reverse strand, counting down.
GCCAGTTTAGAACGCCAGGATGCCAAGCCCAGAAGCCCAAAAGGGAAGTACATCAAAGTAAAGACTTAGGAAGCTTATAAATAGAAGAAGTTTTGAACTGAAATGGGGATAGAAAGCTAGCTTGAGCACATTACACATTCTAATCCACTTTACATTTTCTTACTTGTAATTAGTTTAGATTTACTTTCATGCACTTTATTTATCTTTTAGGTTTTTCTTGAGCTATGACCAACTAAACCCCACTTCATTGGGGGAGGGAGTTCTATTGTAATTTGATGGATCAATAGCAATTCTTGTTTTCTTCTTCTCTTCATCTCTCTTTGATTTGCTTGAAAGATTTCGTTCTTCATTCAATTATTCAATTGTCTTGGAAAAGAGATTGAATATACATGGATTCCATTTGAACCTTGGAAGAGGAATAATGGAATCATGCTAGAAATTCTTTCTCATGCTAGACTAGATTAGGGGTTGGTCGGATATAGTGACATATAATCTTCCTGATGCTTTGATCTAGAAAGGTGTATGGTATAATCAGTGACCAATCTTCATCTCTTCTCATGAGCAATTAGATCAAGAAATTGGTAATTGTTCAAGTTTAGAAAGATTAATTTGCCAAGGAATTGGGGTTTAATCACTCATGATTGCCACCAGTTCAAGAAGGAGGCAACCCAGAGGAGGAATATGACTGGGAACAAGCAAATTATGTGGGCAATTTATCTAGACAACCTTATGATCCTCATGCCAAGACTTATAACCCTGGATGGAAGAACCACCCAAACTTTGAGTGGGAAAACCAGCAAAATCAGACTTAAGATCACAGACCACAAAATCTCAACCACTACAACAATCCTAACCACCAATCCTCCAATCACAGACCATACCAAAGCTCACATAATACTACTTTCCAATCCCACTACCAACCACAAAACAACCATCCCCAACTTCCAATTCCCAACCCATCATCACATCCTCCCTCTGAGGATAAACTCTCAAGAATAGAAAACTTGCTTGGAAAACTTTTGGAAGAATCAAAGGACACAAATGCATTCAAGGAAGAAGTGAGATCCAACATGCAAAACCAAGGGGCTGCCATAAAAAAACTTGAGGCACAAGTTGGATACCTCTCCAAACAGATCCCCATGCCTACTCACACCTTCCCTAGTGACACTATGGCTAATCCCAGAGAAAAGTGTAAAGTCATTACACTTATGAGTTAGGAGATTTTGGAGGAAGAGACCACCAAGTAAGAAGAATAGAACAAAGAAGCTTCAAATAAGGCATTGGAAGAGTTAAAACACGAAGGGAGCAGCCATGATTCAATGGAAAAGGAAACCCTGAGACCTTATATGCCAAAAGTCCCATATCCTCAAAGGCTCAAGGGAAGCACCAAGGAGAAGAAATACTCTAGATTCCTAGATATATTCAAATCACTCCATATTAACATCTCCTTCATTGAAGCTCTCCAACAAATGCCACTATACATCAAGTTCATGAAGGAGTTGCTGTCCAGAAAAAGTCCCTTAAAAGGAGGACAAACAGTGGTGATGACCAAGGAATGCTGTGCTCTCATTCAAAGGGACTTACCAACAAAGAAAAAGGATCCAGGAAGCTTCCATATCCCTTGCACCATAGGTGATATGATGATTGATAGAGGATTCTGCGACCTTGGAGAAAGTATAAATCTGATGCCCCTATCCCTCATGAAGAAGCTTCAGATTAATGAGTTGAAGCCTACAAAAATAGTCCTTCAATTGGCTGACAAATCTTGCAAACAAGCACTCGGAGTTATAGAAAATGTGTTGGTGAAGTTAGGAAAATACTTTCTCCCTACAGACTTTGTCATTCTTGATATGGAAGAGAACCACCTTTATCCCATCATTCTCGGAAGACCATTCCTAGCTACAGCTAGAGCACTAATATATGTTGAAAGGGAGAAATTGATGCTAAGAATACATGATGAGCAGCTAGTTTTCCATATCTTCAAGACCATGACTAACATCCCTCAAGAGAAGAAATGCATAAAGATTGATTCTGGAGAAGCAAAGGGAGCAACCAAAGAATCAAAATCAGAGCCTCTGAATTCACCTTGATAGAGAAAAAGGAAGCATAAGTGGTGTAACAAGCTGGAAGAATCAAGGAAGAGCTAGGGCCACAACCCCCATATGAGATAATCAACAAGGGTCCTCCTGACAGCAAAAACACAAACAAAGAAGCATTATCTGAAGAGAAGAATCTCAAGAAGAAGGTGCCAAAAGGTTGGAGAAATAAGAAAATTTCCACTGAAAATTTTTCACTAGGGGACAACGTAATCCTGAGCCACCAACCAACAATACCACTTCAATTTGCTGTAATACCCTCTCAACTCCCTGAAGTATACACAATAAACAAGGTTCTCTCATTGGAACATGTGAAGATCATCAGGGAAGGAACTAAAAGAAAATTCACTATGAGAGGAGAAGATCCGAGACATTATCATCCCCCCTAACAAGGGACAACCGTCAAGCTAGTGACATTAAAGAAGCGCTTCATGGGAGGCAACTTATGTTTTATATCCTTTGAGTTGATGCATTGGTAGTTAGCAATAGAGTAGTTCTCATTATGATTCAAGACTAAGAAAATTTAAAATGACAAGAATCTCATTGAAAATTTGTATGAAGCATATGGTGAACATCAAGTTTGGTGTGCTCAAGGCACCCTAAGATAGAGAAAAAAAAAACCTTGAATATGTATATCTTAGGAGTCTGATTAACATTTTTAGAGCACATAACCAAACACTAAGTTTGGTGTTCCATGTATGTTATATACATAAGTATTTGGAGTCAATAGATCTTGAATCATGTGAAAACAATTAGTTTTTTTTATGAATTTTGAAAGATAGTAAAAAAAAATATTTTTATGTTTTGCCGCCATTAATTTAAAATTTTTTTCGGGTCTTTTTTTTGAAAAGGGAATCTTGAAGAAGAGACTGATGGAGGTGACCATGCTAGCAAGGAGTTCGGTCACTTTATGCTAAGGAGCTAGAGGTTTGGAGCATTTAAAGGAACTAGCCACATGTCCTTGAATCTTGCTCTTTGGGAAGAGCCACTTACACGCATTGGCTAGTTTCTGTTGTCCTATTTTTCTCTTTATGACCGAATTCAACAACTCCAACCATACTCATCCCCAATCCTTGTCTCCAATTCCCACAACATGCACACCATTTGATCAACACAATACCTATCACCACCTTCCATTAGCACCAATATTCCACTTATAAATACACAACCCCTTTCCTAACCGAACTCACTTCCCTTAGCTTTATATTTCACTTCTAGCTTTCATACTTTAATCTCTTGTTCTCACATTCTACTCCTTTGGCTTCATATCCTAAGCTATTACTTCCACGCTTTATCCAGCCATCTTCTTTTCCCCTTTTGCATCTTCACCTCAATTGACACCCCTTACTTACTTGATACATTGCTTCACTAAACTCAACCTCATGGCCTCTTCTTCTCACATAAAGAACAAGAAAGGGAAACAAGTAATGGAACAACCCAAGTTTGACGAGGAAAGATTCAAATCCCACTTTCACCAACTCCAATTCACTGGGTGGATGATTAAGAAGGAGGCAGTACCTGAAGCCATCTTCAAGCTAGAAAATGACTTCCCTGCAATGAGTGAAGAGATTCATAAAAGAAGGTGGGAAGTCCTTTGTGATCCACCAACATGGGTAAGCTTGAGGATGGTCCAAAAATTTTATGCCAATGCCGTAAGAGAAAATGAGGATGATCAACCCTTCAAGAGCTACGTAAGAGGGGTGGAAGTGGATTTTAGTCCAAAGTCAATAAGGAAGGCTCTTAAGATCAAACCAAGAGCCTTTGAGCAAGCAAGTTATGAAGAGAGGCTTCATCATGACCCACAGCTCGAGGATGTGGCAAGCGATATTTGCATGATAGGCACAGACTGGAAAAGAAACTCCAAGGGAAGACCGAGACAACTAAGAAGAGGTGATCTTATTTCTGAGGTGAAAGGGTGGTATGAGTTCGTTAGGAGGTTAATCAACCCCACCTCAAACACATCTGAGGTCACCATCAATAGGGCCATCATGGTACATTGTATCATGAAGGGACGAGCAATTGATGTGCCTGAAATCGTAGCCGCAAGCATTCAAGATATATCTAAGAAAAATGACGAAGGAGCTAGACTCGGACACCCAAGCATCATTCATCGTCTATGTGAGAGGTCAGCGGTCCAATTCGAAGATAGGAAAAACCTTTAGGTGCCAATTTCTAAGTCCATAGATAAGTTGATAAACTACTATTTCATGGTTTATCTTGTACTCAATTGAGGGGTTTTTATCAACTCTTTACCCACTTATTCATACTATTTGCATGGTTTTATATTTGCCTTCCTAATTATGTGCTTTGATTGAAAACATGCTTCTTTGGCCTTAAGTTCCCTATGTTTAATCCTCTCTTATTACCATTAGATGTCTTGATATGTGTGTTAAGTGATTTCATAGATTACAGGGCAGGAATGGCTCAGAGGATGGAAAGAAAGCATGCAAAAGTGGGAGGAATACAAGAAGTTGGAGAAATTGCTAAGCTGTCCAGCCTGACCTCTTCGCACTCAAACAGCTATAACTTTAGCTATAGAGATCCAAACGACGCAGTTCTAGTTGCGTTGGAAAGCTAACGTCTGGGGCTTCGATTTGATATATAATATACCATAGTTTCTTTGACGCTAAGTGACGCGAACGCGCACTTCACGTGGATGCATTGCAGTGACAAAAATCAGCGTGGCAGATTTCTTCTCCAGCGATTTCTGGGCTGTTTTCGACCCAGTTTTCGGCCCAGAAAACACAGACTAGAAGCTATAAAGTTGGGAAATCCATTCATTCATGAGAACAAGCTCATAATTCATAATTTTAGTTTTAGATGTAGTTTTTAGAGAGAGAGGCTCTCTCCTCTCTCTTAGGATTTAGTTTTAGAATTTAGGATTATTTCTTCTTTATCACAGGTTCAATGTTCCTCTTATTTATTTTCTACTTTTATTATATACTTTTAATTATTATTTATCTTTTCAATTTGGCTTATGCTACATTCATGTTATGATTTTCTTAATTAATATTATTTGAGGTATTTCAGATTTAAGATTGATTTGCTTTATTTATATTGATGCTTTTAATTTAATTTAGATATTTTCTCCCTTTTGGCTTGGGTTAAGTAATTGGTAACGCTTGAGCTGTCAAATAAAGCAGTGGTTGAAATTGGGAGTTGCTCCAATAACTCTAGTCTTTCCATAGGAATTGACTAGGACCTGAGGATTAAGCTAATTAATCCACTTGATTTACCTTCATAGTTAGAGGTTAACAAAGTAGGATTAAAATCCAATTCTCATCACAATTGATAAGGATAGGATTTCCAATTCTAATACCTTGCCAAGAGTTTATTTTATTATTACTATTTTATTTTTCTTATCATTTAACATACTGGTTCCTTACTTTCAAAACCCCCAATTTACAAGACTCATAACTAATAATAAGAACATACTCCCCTGCAATTCCTTGAGAAGACGACCCGAGGTTTAAATACTCAGTTATCAATTTTAAAGGGGTTTGTTACTTGTGACAACCAAAATATTTGTAAGAAAGGACTTTTGTTAGTTTAGAAGCTATACCTGCAACGAGGATTTATCTGCGAATTTCTAGACCACGCAAAAGTTCGCTCTTCAAAATGGCGCCGTTGTCGGGGAATTACAAACGTGTGCCTTATTATTAGTTATTGTAAATATTTGCTTTTTGCTTGTTTATTTATTTTTATTTTTGTTTTTATTTTTTCTTTTTCGTAAATTAAGAGGTTATTGGTTTTTGTTTAGTTATTAAAAATTTTTTTCAAAAATTTGTTCTTCGTGTTCATCTTGATCTTCAAGTTGTTCTTAGTTGTTTTCTTCATTTTGATCTAAAAATTTTAAGTTTGGTGTCATTTTATTGTTTTTCTCTTTCCTCATTTAATTCAAAAATATCTTTTCTCTTTATTTTTAATTGAATTTTCGAAATTTGCATTTAAAAAAATTCAGATTTTTATTTTAAAATTTTTATCTTATCTTATCTTATTTCAAAAATCAAATTTCAAAAAATTCAAATTTAAAAATTTAAATAACCTTTTAATTTAAATTTATTTTTATTTTCGTTTTTAATTTTTATTTGCTATTATGAGTTCTCACCCCTCTCGCTTTGAGTTTGGTTCCAATGTTGTTGCAAAGAATGGAAATTATAACAGGAACATGCATCAAGGTCAAAACAATCAGAGATAGAAGGAGCCACGAGGATCTGTTCAACCCTTCCGGCAACAACACCTTCCACAGTACCACAGAAAAAGACCATTTCACGATGCATACCAAGACAATAGTTATGGTGGACCCTTCCGTGACAATCAACATCCACCAAATTACTATAGTCAAGAGCCATTCCAGGGGGCATACCAAGATGATAGATATGATGGACCCCCATCATATGCCTATGAACCTCCTCAACACAACTTTGAACCACCACACTCACAAGCCAACTACCACCATTCACCTCCATATGACCCTAACCCGCATCCACCATACCAACCACCTTATGAGCCAAATGAACCATACACAGAACCACCCCCATTCCAACACAACTACTCTCATGAACCACCACCTCAATATACACCATCTCCTTATCATTATCAAGATGAACCACCTTCCTATTATGAACCCTCTCTCCCAACCAATGAACCCTCATATCCACCCCAACCTCCAATGGATGACAGACTTCGTGTTATTCTTCAAGGGCAAGCGAAGATGCAAAGGAGTGTACTGGAACTCACTACTGCCTTAACCGAGGTAGTAAATATAATAGCTTCCCGACATCTGAGCACTCAAAGTACTCCCATGGCTACATGCGGAGAATCAAAAGAAGAGCAAAGCATGAAGGAGACACTAAAAACTTCGGTGGACAATGAGGAACATGGCTTTGTATTGGAACAAGTGGAGGAAGCCATAATTGTTGCAGAGGAAGAAGTGGTTGAAGATTTAGGAGATACAAAATCTTCATGGGAAAGTCAAGTTATCGAGCCTCCTTCAAAGACGTTTGAAATTGATGTTGAGGAGGGTGTACAACCTCCAAGGCATATCATGGCTAAAGACTTTGAAGAAGTTGATCAAGAGATGGAGATTAAAGAAGAGGAAGAAGCTTGCAAAGAGGTGGAAATTGTCAAGGAAGAACTCAAGGGAGTAGAGCTTGATATCACTTTTCCAAAGTTGCTGGAAACCTCTCCACCTAAGTTGCCATCATCCTTCACAAGATTCAAGTGGGTAAAATCCATATCTCTTAGCTTTCTAATTCCACTTGAATATGGGCTACTGGAGACGGATGGTCAACTTAGAGCTCTTTGTGGCATTAAGAGTAAAAGAAAGATGGTTAGTGGTTGGAGTTGTCAAGCAAGGTTCAACATGGTTGTGTGCTCAAAGTTTAAATGCAAGAGTTGGTCTAAAGCTCAACTGAATGGGTCTAGGAAGTTGTTTGGATGTCTCGGTGAGAATTTCAATTACCTGCCACCCGGATGGAATCATGATGATCAACAAGAAGACGGGTGCAAAAGCAAGGTTTAGGACCCTGGAATTTAGCCTAACAATCAACACTCTTGGGGCCTTGTCACTTACTTTAAATTACTTGAAGGCTTTCTGCGCCTAGTTTGGGACCCCGGAGGCCATTGGAATCACAAACATTGGTGGAGATTCCTAGATGAGTTCAAGCACAAGCCACCATAACAGGAAGCTCACCAAATGTCCAACTTAAGGACTTTAACTAAAAGTGCTAGGTGGGAGACAACCCACCGTGGTATGATCGTTCCTTTTTCATTTATTATTTCGTTTTATTTGTTTTCAAGTTTTCTTTTATTTTATTGAACCTGGAGTTTTGCATAACATTCACATTAGCATTGCATTCTGCATAAAAAAAAAATCACACACGCGACGCGGCAGCGTCGCTGACGCGTCCGCGTCACCAGTGCGTTGTGAAGAAAAGAAAGTAAATAGAAAGTCACGTGAAAGCGTGGCTAGAGGTGCGCTTTAGGCTCAAACATGCCCACGCGTCCGCGTGACCCACGCGGCCGCGTCATTTGGAAAATAGCCTCCCACGCGTCCGCGTCGCCCACGCGAACGCGTGCTCCAACAGATCGACGTAAAAGAGGTGCATGGCCGAAAGTTGTGCTGGAGTAGGGCTGGACTCGTGCTAGAAGCTCAAGTCCTCCCACGCAAACGCGTCACCCACGCGTCCGCGTCATATTGGAAATAAGGCCATCCACGCGATCGCGTCCACCACGCAAACGTGTCACCCTGAAAATTGGCAAAAAGAGTTTCAAACAGAGAGTTGCACGAATGCGAGGCTGCACTCGCGCCAATCGCACAAATCAGGCCATGCGATCGCGTGACCCACGCGTCCGCGTCACCTGACCTTATCGCGCACCACGCGACCGCGTCACTCACGCGTCCGCGTCGCCTGTGCCGCACAACTTATCCAGATCAGCGCCAATTATCTTATCTTTTCTTTTCTAATTCTAATCTCTTCTATCTTTTTTTTTTCTTTTTTCTTCTTTCTTTCTTACTTTATTTCTTTCCCTTCTCATTCTTCTTATTTTTCTTTTTATTTTATTTTAATTTATTTGCATATTTCATTCATTGCATTTTAATTTTGTGCATATTTTTCTTTTCTTTTCTAAATTTATTATTTTTTCCATTGGTGTCACTTGTTCATATTCAACTGTTGTGTCTTTTCTGGTATTATTTTGATGCTTAGTGACTTGTTTTACACTGTTGGGTAATATTATTTAAGTCCATGCTAATCTTTTATGATATTTGTATTAATTCTGCATTGACATTATTTTATATTGTCTTGCACTCTCCTCCCCATTGTTGCAAATTTTTGCCCTCTTGATTTGCCATGTACTTCTACTGTTTTCTCACTTGCATGTTGTAGCTACCATGTAATTGAGACCCTCATTATTTGGCATTAACCCAACCATATTTTATTTATTTTTTTATCTTTATTTCTGGGTTACTGTTCTTCTTTTTCTCTTCTTTCAGGCTGGCCACCGAAGACGGAAAAAGGGAGAAACTTCTAAAAGGGGAGACAAACAAGTCTATCTGCACAATCTTTGAAGAAAAGCATCAGTTGGAATAACCCGTCCACCTGCACATCTCAGCATGCACCGAGGACGGTGCAATCTTTAAGTGTGGGGAGGTCGATACCGATCTCCATGGGTTAGTTATTCTCTTCTCAACACCAATGTCTTATTTTCTTCATTAGTTCATTGTTGCATTGCATAATAGATTGCATGTGTAGTTGATTGTTTGCATTTAAGTACTACTTGGTTAAAGTAATAAATTTCTTTTTAAGACTCTATTTTTGAAAATTTTCACTAATTTAAATTGAAAAATATTTTTTATGTTAAAACTTGTTTGAAGTTGTATTTGGAACATGGTTTTTGAGCCAAAGAATACACAACCTGTGAGATTTTGAGCTTATTTACATGGTTACATTATTTAACCATAAATTTTTATTCTTGTGTGTTTTCTTCTCTATAATTGCAATCTTTGCTTTGTTCCATTCTATATGTCCATTATTTAGTGTATTTACATGCTTGCATATGATTGAGGCCATTATTTGTTTAGCTCACTTATCCCAAATAAGCCTACCCTTTAAATCACCCTTGTTAGCCCCTTTGAGTTTTTTTTAATCCCCTCTTGTTCTATAAACCACATTACTAGCCTTAAGCAGAAAAACAAAATAAAAATCCCAAGTTGAATCCTTGGTTAGCTTAAGATAAGGTATTGTGTATAATTTAAGTGTGGAAAATTTTATGGGAACATGGGATGATATGAAAAAGTAAGGAATTGAATTGAATGAGTTATTTAAAAATTTGGGAAGCATGCTCATATGAAATCAAAATAATTAAATTACCATGTGTATTGAGAAAAAAAATATATTAAGTAATTAAATAAGGGGATACAAAAAAAAGGAGAAGAAAAGAAAAGAGAAGAAAAATAATATTACCCCAAATGCAAAATAAAAAGAATCAATGCACATGGGACAAAATTCAAAAATAAGTTTGATACTTGAGCATGAAATACAAAAGTGAAAAAAAAAATTTTGGGTAGCTAGGTAAAGTATTTTAAAATGATATAAAGTATGTTAGGTGAGATCTTAGACTAATCAAGGATTCACTTTATAAAGCTCACTAGGCCATACATATATCCTTACCTTTACCTCAGCCCCATTACAACCCTAAAAAGACCTCATGAAGTGTGCATTGATATGCTAAATATTTTTTGATTGGTTAGATGAAGAATAAAGTTTTAGAAAGCATGAATAGAGAAGAGTAGAGTGAATTACCCTATACACTTGAGAGAATAGAGTGATATACACTACCAATAAGGGTTCAATGTTTGATTCTATGTTCCCTGCTTTTATGAGCTATCTTCTCACAAGTTTACTTGTCTTTTATTATATGATTTGAATTGGTGAAATCTGATTTATGTTTGTCTTGAAGAGCTTATTTACTTTTAACCAAGTAGGTAGAAACATTTTGCATGTAGTTGAATTCATACAGATAGGTTGCATTTCATACATTCTACCATTCCTCTTCACTCTCTTATAGCTTCTCTTGAGCTTAGCATGAGGACATGCTAATGTTTAAGTGTGGGGAGGTTGATAAACTACTATTTCATAGTTTATCTTGTACTCAATTGAGGGGTTTTTATCAACTCTTTACCCACTTATTCATACTATTTGCATGGTTTTACATTTGCCTTCATAATTATGTGCTTTGATTGAAAACATGCTTCTTTGGCCTTAAGTTCCCTATGTTTAATCCTCTCTTATTACCATTAGATGCCTTGATATGTGTGTTAAGTAATTTCAGAGATTACAGGGCAGGAATGGCTCAGAGGATGGAAAGAAAGCATGCAAAAGTGGGAGGAATACAAGAAGTTGGAGAAATTGCTAAGCTGTCCAGCCTGACCTCTTCACACTCAAACAGCTATAACTTTAGCTACAGAAATCCAAACGACGCGGTTTTAGTTGTGTTGGAAAGCTAACGTCCGGAGCTTCGATTTGATATATAATATGTCATAGTTTCCCTGATTCTAGGCTACGCGAACGCGCGCTTCACGCGGACGCATCGCAGTGACGAAAATCAGCGTGGCAGATTTCTTCTCCAGCGACTTCTGGGCTGTTTTCGACCCAGTTTTCGGCCCAGAAAATACAGATTAGAGGCTATAAAGTGGAGGAATCTATTCATTCATGAGAACAAGCTCATAATTCATAATTTTAGTTTTAGATGTAGTTTTTAGAGAGAGAGGCTCTCTCCTCTCTCTTAGGATTTAGTTTTAGGATTTAGGATTATTTCTTCTTCATCACAGGTTCAATGTTCCTCTTATTTATTTTCTACTTTTATTATATACTTTTAATTATTATTTATCTTTTTAATTTGGCATATGCTACATTCATGTTATGATTTTCTTAATTAATATTATTTGAGGTATTTCAGATTTAAGATTGCTTTGCTTTATTTATATGATGCTTTTAATTTAATTTAGATATTTTCTCCCTTTTGGCTTGAGTTAAGTAATTGGTAACGCTTGAGCTATCAAATAAAGCAGTGGTTGAAATTGGGAGTTGCTCCAATAACTCTAGTCTTTCCATAGGAATTGACTAGGACCTGAGGATTAAGCTAATTAATCCACTTGATTTACCTTCATAGTTAAAGGTTAACAAAGTGGAATTAAAATCTAATTCTCATCACAATTGATAAGGATAGGACTTCCAATTCTAATACCTTGCCAAGAGTTTATTTTATTATTACTATTTTATTTTTCTTATCATTTAACATACTGGTTCCTTACTTTCAAAACCCCCAATTTACAAGACTCATAACCAATAATAAGAACATACTCCCCTGCAATTCCTTGAGAAGACGACCCGAGGTTTAAATACTCGGTTATCAATTTTAAAGGGGTTTGTTACTTGTGACAACCAAAATATTTGTAAGAAAGGACTTTTGTTGGTTTAGAAGCTATACCTGCAACGAGGATTTATCTGCGAATTTCTAGACCACGCAAAAGTTCGCTCTTCATAAGGTTAGAATGGGCAAGGTTTCAAGTTTCCATCCAGAAAGGAAGTCTAAAAAGAACAAAAGAGTACAAGAGCAGGAAGAAGAAGAAGAACAAATGCCCCAAACCAATGAGCAAGCACCATCCCCTTTTGACATGACCCAGATCCAAAATGCTATTGACGGTATGTCAAGGCAGTATTTAGAAGCTCAAGATCAGGAAAGGAGTTTCCAACTGCAAATGATGGATCAACAGAGAAATTTCAGTCTCAAATGATGGACGAACAGAGGGAGTTGCACATGCAGCTAATGGAACAGCAAAAAGAGCAATACTCCCAACTCCATGAGTCCATCAACCAGGTGGCTCAAAAGCAAACCAAACAATAGAAGTGCATGCAAGAGCTCAACCAACGCCAAATTGCTCACATGAAGGCATTCAATGAGTTCAAAGTTCTCAATGAAGGAAGGCATAGGAACCGGCTTGAGTATGATGTGAGAACTCAAGCGAAGATCAATTACCTATGCTACTTATTACCCTCCTTGAATCCAAAAATCAAGCCTGTTGAGCAAGTTTATGGTGAGCTCGAAGCGCATGAAATACAAAGGGTGAACAGTTATAAAGAAGAAGTAAGAAAGAAGATGGAAGATGCTAAATTTTGGAAGAGGCTAGTCGAATTACAAAAAGATAAAGGAGCTGCAAGCAACCAGCAAGAGGATAACCCACAAGCAGCAAACCAAGAAGGAGAAGAGAGAAAGAAGAAGGGGAAGCAAGCAAAAACCACCAAGAAAAACAAGGAATAAAAGGTGGTGAAGTTCCTTCTTCATTAGGTTTTAATAAGAAAGTGCATGTATGAAACAGAACATGCCTCCACATTTATTTCATAAGTCAATTTTCATTAAAGTTCATTGCATTATGTTTTCCTACATGTTCACTTTGGCTTGCTAGTTAATGTACCTATGTCACTGCACCTTATCTTAAATGTATGCTTAATTCCCCAAAGTTTAATAAAATAAAATGTTATGAAAAAGGAAAGAGTAAAGTCCAACTTTGTGGAAGATGAATAAAGTCCTAGGATGTGTGGTGGTATATGCTGAATTATCTAGTTGGTTCACAAATAAGGTTGAAGGTTGGAATATCTCCTTAGGTATAAGCTTGATATGCATTTTATGAGACATATGTGAATAAAAAGATCCATGTAAAAGAAAGAAAATGAAAAAGAATGAAGTAAAAGAGAGCAATCAATAAGGCTAGGCACCAATAGCTTGAACTCTTAGATACATGCCTGTGATGCTACTGTACAAAGATATGCTTGGATGATTAGGTTCTAAGGGGTGCTTTATCACCTAGTAACTTGGGTTAACTAACCCGGGATTATCAACCAAAAGTCCACTATCAAGAGCAACTTTGTTACAAAGCATTAAGCAACCCAAAGAGGTGCTAGGCACCAATGTCTTAAAAGTGAATTATAAGTCATGTGCCTGTGGTATATATGTGTTAAGGAGAGGCTTGAGCAAGTAAGTCCTCAGGGGTGCTTCAACACCTAGCACCTTGAACCAACAGGTTCGGGAGTGTTGACTGAAAGCTTATCATAAAAAATTGCCTTAACACAGAGCACTTAGCCTCAATAAAGCAATAAGCTTCTATCAAAAAGAAAGGAAAACAAAAAGTTTAAGTTAAGGATCAAAGAATAAAGAGTCTCATAGAAGGCAACAAAGTTAATACCTAAGAGGATGTCATAGCCTAGAAGCCAATAAGACTATGAACCTTAAGAAGTCATGCATGCAAAACCCCATGAACTAGGATTGAAAGTTTCTCAATAAGAACTTATAATTCTTTAGGCTTTCATTTCTTTTCTTATGCTTTATCACTTGCTTGAGAACAAACAAGATCTAAGTTTGGCGTTGTGATGCCTAGGCATCGTAGCTAGTTTTACAAGCTATTTTTAGCTAGTTTAGGACTTAGTTTCATGCATTCTTAGGCAATAAGTAAGCATTTATGTTCAAGATTGTTGCATATCTTCATGCATAAAAAGTAGAGTGAAATCATGAGTATTTGAGAGCATTCAATGCATGAATTAGGCAAGTCAATCAAGTAATCTTCATGGCATTTTAAAAAAGGTTTTGCATGACTATGAACTCCAATCTTCGATACACCTTCTTTGGTTTCTGACAGGGGAAGCTGAAGCAGAGATATAAGGCCCGGGAGGAGCAAGAAATTAAGCTCTCCCAAGAGCACTCAGCATCTCAAAACTGGCACTCTCCACTGGCATTCTTCTGCAAACTTCAATGAGAACGCCAGCCCCAGCAATAAGCCTCAAAATTGGCGTTCTGCTGCCAACTTCATGGAGAACACCAGCCTTAGCAAAATTCTTCACTGGCATTCTCATACCAACTTCATGGAGAACACCAACCTTAGATGATCATGTCAAGACCTCAAGGCCATGTCAACCCCACCAACCTTGCCACACCTCACCAAACTATGCCCACGTTCTCTACTGGCATTCTCCAGCCAACTTTATGTAGAACACCACTTTCACCACACCCTCAAGGCCATGACAACCTCACCAAACTTGTACCCACGCTCCCCACTGGCATTCTCCAGCCAACTTCATGGAGAACGCCACCTTGTCAAGCCTCATTCCTATGTCCCTTGTACCAACGTTCCCCACTGGCGTTCTCCAGCCAACTTCATGGAGAACGCCACTCACTCCCTATACTTGACACCCCCTTGACAGCACCTTGATACCTTTGTCACAACTTCAAGGCCACGCTCTCCCTCAAATGCTCCCAAGAATGCCAATTCAAGCCTCAGCAATATGGTGTCACGTTCTCAGGGGGCGCTCTCCAGCCAACTTGCTAGAGAGCGCCAGCATCAAGTCACGCTCTCAGGGGGCACTCTCTGGCAAACGTAGTGTCTCCTGGGAGTGTCCACGTTCTTCTCCAGCGCTATCCAGAGAGCGCTTCACAAGCAAATGCCTTTAAGAAATTTTAGGGATCTGTGCATAGGCACAACCCCTGATGCGTACACACATGGGCTAATTTTACAAGGGTGTGTGCACACAACCCCTGATGCATATGCACAATAACTGGCACTCCCTTTTCAAGTTCAGCAAAGAGCGCCAGTTCAAAATGCCAGGATGCCAAGCCCAGAAGCCTAAAAGGGAAGTACATCAAAGTAAAGACTTGGGAAGCTTATAAATAGAAGAAGTTTTGAACTGAAATAGGGATCGGAAGCTAGCTTGAGCACTTTACACATTCTAATCCACTTTACATTTTCTTACTTGTAATTAGTTTAGATTTACTTTCATGCACTTTATTTCTCTTTTAGGTTTTTCTTGAGCTATGACCAACTAAACCCCACTTCATTGGGGGAGAGAGTTCTATTGTAATTTGATGGATCAATAACAATTCTTGTTTTCTTCTTCTCTTTATCTCTCTTTGATTTACTTGAAAGATTTCGTTCTTCATTCAATTATTCAATTTTCTTGGAAGAGGAATAATGGAATCATGCTAGAAATTCTTTCTCATGCTAGACTAGATTGGGGGTTGGTCGGATATAATGACATATAATCCTCCTGATACTTTGATCTAGAAAGGTGTGTGGTATAATCAGTGACCAAGCTTCATCTCTTCTCATGAGCAATTAGATCAAGAAATTGGCAATTGTTCAAGTTTAGAGAGATTGAATTACTAAGGAATTGGGGTTCAATCACTCATGATTGCCAAGAGATCAATGAGTTGCATGATTGAGGAAGAGATGAGAATGTGTTGATCTAGAGTATTCAATATCTTCTAAACCCAATGATCCTCCCTATTCACATCTACCCATTCTTTTACTCTGTTTACTTTTATGCTCATCAACCCCATCCCCTTTTAATTTCTAGTCATTTACTTTACACAATTTACATTCCAAGCACTTTACATTTTTGCACTTTAATTTCAGTCATTTACTTTCAAGTTCATTTACCTTTCCTACCATTTAAATTCCTACAATCAACACCCATTAATGCTTTGCTAGAATATCCAATTGACTAAAATTGCTCAATCTATCAATCTCTGTGGGATTCGACCTCACTCTTTGTGAGTTTTTACTTGACGAAAATTCGGTATACTTGCCGAAGGAAGATTGTAGAGATACAAAATTCCATGATCAGTAATCCTCTTCTCCGGTGTTGGAAATAGGAGATTTCTCATGCATGGCGTCCAGATCTAATGTATGATAGTCACTTGGTACATCTGATAGCGCCGGAATCGGGTGGGAGGGAGGTAAAACATAGCGCAATACTGTCTCGGCCGGCGTCTCTGGTACAAACTTCTCCTAATCATCATCTTCAGAAGAATCACTATCGTTGCTATCCGCAACGTATTCTTCGTTGGAGTCTTCCTCACCCACCTCCATGTCTTCCACTGGACTGGCAACATGAATCGGCAGTGGTACGAGAGGTGGGTCATCCTGCACAAATGTCGAGTGTATAGAACCACCACCACCAACCTCGGCAGAAAGCTTCATCACTTGTTCTTCCATGATTCTCCCATGGATGTCGAACATGAGTCGCACATGCTCGTTGCCGAGGAGCCGAAATAGTCGAAACCAGAAAACTCCATTATCCAACGATGCTAGCAACCTATACTCCACTCTTTTGATCTCTCTTCTCCCTGTGCTGCCAAGGTTACTCAATATGAAACTTTTTAACTTGGACAACGAACTTACGCGTTGAGTGCGCAATAGTAACGGATTCTCACACTCAAATATCATCACATTGTTGCTGTTTCTCATACGACAATTGGGGTACACACAGACAACTACATATCCACTATTAATGGACATTTTTGCATACTTTTTATAAGAAAAATGGGAGAAAAGAAGATATGAATTATATGTGGAAAATATCAAGGGTTGCACATCGTTTTATAGCAGTAAAAAATTTGTCTCAATGTATCTCGTTTACACTATAAACACACTAATTTAACACGTATCTCGTTTACAGTGTAAACGAGATAAACTTGCACGTATCTCGTTTACACTGTAAACGAGATATAGCCATATCACACGCACTTGTCTTACTTCATTTATAGTGTAAACGAGATACGTGTAAGTTTATCTCGTTTGCACTATGAACGAGATAAGCTCGAGGAATGGATTTCGGTAATATTTTTTATAATTTTTTATTTCAGTAATCAAAATATTTATTTTATTTATTTAAATAAAAAATCCATATTTTTCACATTATTTTAAAGAAAATTAAAAAATACCTAAAAATTCTGAGTTTTGTATAATTGTAGGTAAAATTCATGATGAATAAAAAAGAATAAATGACTCTGAGTTGAGATTTGTTAATAACAATGATATTCATATTATATTAATTCTTTGATCTTATATATGGTAAGGATATTATCCCCTTTGACTCTTAAAGATGTAATATGAAGTGCGCTCTCTAGTATATGTATATTATGTATATTGTTTTGTTAATCGATTACAACTTACCGTAGTTATTTTTTTAGATAGTTATTTTTTTTAGAGAGGTTATGTTATTGTTATAACAAAGAGAGTATTTTTATCCATAAAGATAATTAAGACAAGATTGCATTACAAATAGAAGATAAATTCTTTACCAATATATTATTAGTTTACATTGAAACAGAAATATTTAAAGTTTTTGCAGATATGTTTATTATTGACGACTTCATGCATGAGATTTTTTTTGAAATAAATAAACAAAATATTTATTTCTCAAAACAAATAAAATGAAGATTTTTTTTTTGCTGGTATCGAAACGAGTGGGTCGAACTCAATTTTGGTAGAAATTAAGGGAGAGATCACTGATTTACAATAAGAATCAAGAGAACAAGACTCAATTTTGTACAAAAATAAAATCGATAAAAACCTATCAAATTTTAATATAATACCCCACTAAAAAAAAGACAACACCTCATTTTTACCTCAACACACATTTCTCACTCTTTTATTTTTACTCTCTATAATTTATAATTTACTTTAAATTTTGATAGACTTTATTTTAGTATAATGCTATTTAAATTTGAATTTTTGGCATGATATATTATCAAATTTAATTAAGAAATTATGTCACTTATTTTTTTTATATTTTTGCAGTAGTACTTAGATTGCAGAGATGAAATTAGAGTTGTAAGTTGGGTACGAGGATATTTTATACAGGTTAAATATGGAAGAAGATATTGCAGGTAGACTTCAACAATTGGTAAATAAATCTATATTATTGAGTGTAATTGTGTATTAAGTGTGATTAAGTATGTAGTATTTATTTTTTTTTAGCTGACCAGAGTTCTACGGAATAGATGATATAAAGGCATACGTCCGAGTGAGCTTGTCAGGCCACTTCTTAGAAAAATCGGACTAGAACACTTTGCCTATATGCATCAGTTTGATCATGACTATGTGTTGGCATCAGTCTTACTTGAGAGGTAGCGTTCGGAGACCAAGGGTGTTTGCAATGCGGTTTATATCGATTTTGAGTTAAAAATTTATCCAATTTTAACACTAATTTTACTTGCAGTGCAGTTTGAAATGGATGGTTTTTTTTAGAAAATCCAATCCAATTTTAAGCGTTTTTAATTGGATTGGATTTGCGATTTTGTAAATTAAAAATTTAAATATACATAACAAGTCTCAACATCAAATTTTAAATAACCAATAATAATATAACCAATCTCAACAATATCTTGAAAAATCAACAATAACATAACAATAGAAATAAAATTATAAGTTAGTTAAAATAAATAAATAAATATCATTTTGAACATAAAATATTCACTAAATAATAATAATACATGAATAATATAAAAATGTATAACAAATTGAACATATTATAAATAAAATTATAATAATAATATTATAGCACATGATACCGTTTGGATTGGCTAGGATCAGTTTTAAGAAGTAGATCCGAAATTTGATCCAATCCATGCGATTTGCCAAAAATAGAATCCAATCAAATCCAAATTACTATGGTTTTAATCAGTTTTCGATTTGGATTGGATTGGATGAGCAGTTTAATTTGGATCAGTTTGAATTTGAACACTCCTACCGAAGACTCACACTTTCCACATGTCGTGCGGGGAGATGACTATTACCTTGCAGGACGTCTCCTTTCAATTGGGACTTCGAATTAGTAGAGTTAGTTAGTTGTTGTCTGAGTAACTGGGAGGACTATTATCAGGGAAGGAGCACCCAATAAGGTGATATAGGTCAAAACATAACCTCATTTTAAACTACACTTGAAACTACATACTGGGTAAATATATCTACATTGCAAACAACCATATTGAAATTAAAGCTCACTGTATGATCCTCTCAATCTCCATCGATTCAACCAATTATTCATTGTTTTGCAAGTTAGACCTTTTCTATAGGATGCTTTGTATCCAAAGTTATTCTCAACAAATCTTTGTAGAACTCTTATGCTAATGGTTGGGTTTGATTGACCTTAGAGTCTAAGCAATGATGGTTTTAGGGGTGATCATGGATCGGATCCGATCCGCATATCCGCGGTATTTATCCGAATCCGATCCGAAAATTGCGGATATGGATCCGATCCGCAAGGCTTTCGGATCGGATCGGACCCGCACACTAATCGGATCGGATTGCGGATTTTGTGTTGGTATCCGCATATCCGCGTATCCGCAAAAATAAAGAAATAAATAAATAAATATTTTTTTATGTTTTATTTCAACTAATAATTATCATATATGTTGTATTATTTTAATTTATTATTTATGAAAAGTATGTTTAATATTATTTTAAGAGTAAACATATTTAAAAGAATAGAAAAATGAATTTTATTGATATTTTTTAATAAAAATAAGCTTTTAAAAATATTTTTGTGTTTTGCGGATATATCCGATATCCGATCCGATCCGATCCGCACTAAAGCTCCGGATATTGGATCCGATCCGATCCGATGATTTTAGTGCGGATCGGATCAAAATTTTGGCCATATCCGATCCGATCCGATCCGCGTGCAGCCCTAGATGGTTTTGTCTCTTTGAAGTCTGCAGACAAGAATGAGGCCTAGTGTATCTTCTCACTTCCTATTTTTTCTATTTGCGACGATAAGCCACGGGCATATTTTACTAACAGCCCATTCGAAACTGAGTGCAATGTACATAATACTTTAGATGGTCGCTTTCTAATATCTTATACTCCACATTCCTTGTGATGTTATATATCTTAACTACCATAAGAACAGGCTGCTTGTCCTCGAATTGTTGTCTGACCTCGAATTCATTTGTCGGATCATCTTTTGGCCCTCCTTGATCAAAAGAACACTCTTGATTCATTGCATCCAGATTCAAAGAGGCCAAGTGAGCTAGATGATCGTACCTTTCATAAATACACGGTTGAGTGAGTGCAAATACAAGTTGTGAGTGAGTGTAGTAGTTTATTGTTTCTTCCTTATCATTAGGTATATCCTCAGGTTCTTCCTCTACCTTCTCACCATTAGAGATAGGGTTAATTTGATAAGGATCAGTTATTGGGTCTCCTCCAATAGCAGATCTCTCATGACTTTCTAAATCTGCTTACAATGACTCTTCTAGGGGCACATTCTAATCTAGGTTTGAACCCTCTATGCTATCTTTGATTGGTATATTCAGATCAATCATCATCTTTCTCATGTTTGTTCTTGCAGTGCCACTCGATTCGGTATCGCCAATGTCAGAATAACTTCCTTCACATAGATCAATCAAAATAAAAAAGCTCCAATATAGAATCAATGGATGACAGGAATACAAGTGCAGAACCAGCTCAACGTCACGATTGCAACGTAACAAGTACCTGTGTCAAATAAGGCAAAATGCCTCTATTAAATTTACAAAACCATTATTGGATCTTACCCTACCCAGACATAAAAGATGTGCACAATAATACCTTTTGTAATAGAATGTGTCATCTACTTTCATCGAATGCACGCATATAATAAATTTTTTTCACTTATTTTGTATGTTGTTGACCAACAATGTGAAAAATAAAATTTTTCAGATTTGTCAAATACCCCACTTCAACCAAAATATGAACGAATATAGGTTAAGTTAAACTAAACATGATTGATCCATTATGATCTCTTACAATTTTTCCATTGTAATAAATTGATAGCAACAGTATTTGCACCATTTTAATAAAAAAGTGACTCAATATGATATAGAATTTTGAATGAAAGAGAATCAGAAGTAAAAAATCTAGGTATAAGAGTGTTTGAGAATTAGAAGCGGATAAGTAAAGGAGCGATGCACGCTAGACAACAAGAGAGGGGTTATTTATAGTGGGGGAGCTAGCCCAAAATTGGGTGGATACACAGATTTTAAAGCCAAAATCAGGGGTTAGGGTTCTTGAACCACACTCTGATACTGAAAGTCCTATCTATCTATGATGTTACAAAATTCCTAATCTCTCACTCTGACAAAAAAAAAAAAGCCAAAATTAGGGGCCAATAAAATTTTGGTCTAAATCGGCTGGAGTTGGCCAATTTACATGCAAATTGATGGGACCTGTCCCAATTCTACCTCGAATTAGGGTTCGCTCCGCCCTTCAAAAAAAATGTATTTCGATAATAATTCTTTTTTTATTTTATTTAAAAAATAATCAATTTTTTAATTCATTTAAGTAAAAAGTCCTCATGCGAGAGAGCAAAGAGAACAAATATAAATACTCTTCTTACGGGGCTATTTTTAATTATGCAATGGTTAACATATTATGTGTTATACATGAAGTATTCTTTCATATATTCAAATTTTGAAAATTTTTTAGCTATCCCAACTCAAACATTTTGTTCGACTTTTCTCACTGTCAACCACTATTGATATCACCTTCGTCCTCTCATGGAATTACAAATCCAATTACTTCTTATTTCTGTGTTTCCAAGGACACACTTAGGAGATTTTTTTAATAAATAAAATAAATATTTTAGTTACAGAAATAGGTAATTTGAAGCGTTTTTACTAATTTACATTGCATTATTTATCTCGTTTACACTGTAAACGAGATAAGATATGTTTGCCATTGCACATATCACGTTTACACACGTGATACGTGAAAGAGAAGGATCAACGCATATCTCTTTTACAGCGTAAATCTCGTTTACACACTTGTTTCATTTACAGTGTAAACAAGATATAGGAAAAGTTATGATATTTGCATTGTAAATGAGATAAAGTACGACAAATTTTGAGCAGTTATAAAAAGATCTGCAACCATTTGTATTCCCTATAAATATTTCACTTCTACTTCTCCTCCTTTTTCTTCCACAAATTTAGCAAAAATATCTAATGGTAGTGTGGATATATGGTTGTAAGTGTGTATCCCAACTGTCACATAAGAAACAGTGACACTGGAGTTATATTCAAGTATGATAATTCTATTCTGTTGCATACTCAGAGAGTAAATTCTTTGTTTGAGCTAAAGAGTCTAATATTGACTCACGTCGGTGCTAACGGGACAAAAAGAAGTTGGGAGAGTTAGGTATAGGTTGCTAGCACTGATGAAAAATAGAGTTTTTTGGTTTCGTCTATTTTGCCTCCATGGCGATGAGCATGTGCGCCTCATGTTTGATATCCACGGGAGAATCATGGTAAAACAAGTCATTGAGCTTTATGCGGAGGTTGGTGATGTTGGTGATGGTAGATCTGGCCACTCGAATTTTGTCCAAGATGACCCACGTTCCTAGGCTGACTAGCGGTAGGTTGCACGTCATCTGGGAGAGTAAAGAGCCTGGGATCATCAAGCATGTCCTGGCCTGACAAATGTCTGATGCGGCAAGTATGCTGGAACAAGTCCCAATACTCCTGCAAAGGCCGGTAGTCAGTGAATGGCTGAATAGAGATCCTGTGGCCTTCCTGAAATCGAGTCCTCCATCCATCATACCGCTGCCGATGACGAATGGGCCACCACACGTCCTCGCCCCGTCCTATGGTGGTCAGGAACTGGTCGACATTGACCAGGTCTCCAGGCACCGGTTGCTCGCCACCGAATTGGCGTTTCACCTGGTCAGCATGGTAAAACTCAACGATGTTGAAGCAGACAAGGAGAACAACACTCATCCATATCCTCCACTATGTCTCCTCTCTCAACCAGTTGGGACAGATGGCCTGCATGGTTGGGTCGTCGTACGATGTCTATAGGAACTGCAAAATAATTTGTCACACAACTCTCATTTTCAATTCATTACGTTGGAAGTTGATAATGTTTTAGAGACAATTAACTAAATACTTTCACGTGCCTCATCCAATTGTAACCGGTCTAACATAAGACGCCATTGAAGGACTCGCTACTTAAACTAATCCCTACTCTGCTGGGCCATGCCTATCAACCTGTCTCTCAGGTGGATACCACTGAGAAAATCTGTAGTAGATCCACGAGACGAGAAGCGGGTGCATCCAGCAATGTCGGTGGTATCTCGATGTACTGCAAATCATAAGGAGTGGTATGTCCATACAAGTACAGTAGATCCCCATGATATACCACGGCATCTTTCGAAGTCATCCAATAATGGTAGCCACCCGATATGAACCTGATTGTTTGATTTGTCGGTCATCAGGTAACCCCCGATCAGCAACAGAATGTAACATCTCGTGTACTGTCAGAGGGTGGCTACATCTGTAGTAACTAACATATGACAGACTCGGTTCCGAAGCACATTGATAGAGAATGACTATTTCCTCTGCGCACCCTACTACTGAGCATGAGGAGGTCTGGTACTAAGTAGCTCCTTTACCCACTCCCAGGTCGGGTGTTGGTACCATGTGTGGAAATCACGCAAGCACCCACACACTGACTCTCCATGAGTGCGTAACCCAAGGCGGTACGCAGCGTCCTGCAGGGTGATGGTGCACTCACCCCAAGGTAAGTGGAAAGTGTGGGTCTCTGGACGCCACCACTCCACAAATGCAATAAGCAGGGAGTTGTCAAAAACAACGTCCCTGAGCTGCACCGTATCGCTAAACCCAGCCTCCCTCAAGTAAGGGAGAATGGCGTCCAGGATGCAAAAATGTAACTCACTCGCCTGGGGAGTAGTAGGCAAGACCTCTGTTAAAAATAGAACATTTCAATAACAAATCTATTTCAATGATAAAGATTTTTATTTCAAAATAAAAAGATAAAAATAATAATAAATAATTATTTCATATTTCAAAATAATTAACTTTAAAATTAAAAAATTTAAAAAATTTATCCA
>NC_029794.2:15808097-15811088 GCF_000816755.2 Arachis ipaensis | reverse complement strand
AGCTATTTCAATTGTAAAGATTTTTATTTCGAAATAAAAAGATAAAAATAATGATAAATAATTATTTCACATTTTAGAATAATTAACTTTAAAAATCAAACGTTTAAAAAATTTATCCAACATCATTGCAATATGTTCAAAATTCAAATTAAAAATATAAAATTCGAATTAAATACATGCAAAATTGGAATAAACATTTAATAAATAAATTAAATTAACTAATAATTTAAATTAAATTAATTAATTAACATTTACTAATTTCTACATTACACAACCTAACAAATTCTAATAACATGATAACTTATTCTACATGTGTAACAACACTGAATCTATAAAAGTACCCTAATTATGAATCTATAAAAGTACCCTAATTATAATTACATGCTCATTTACTTAAAAGAGGAAAACAACAACACTAACCTGGAAGGAACAAACTGGAAGTCGATTGCTCCTGTAATGTTCCAAGTTTCGTTCATGCAGTTAATGTCTCCGTCTCGTGCATCCGCGCATGCTATAAAGTTCGAGTATCTCAAAAATATCAAGAGAAACGTCTGAGAAAGGGAGAAATGAAGGTCATGGGCAATGAGAGCGACAAAAGAAGCATTATGAACGAGTTCCTTATATAGGCGCATCTAAACCTTAACTCGTTTACAATGTAAATGAAATAAGTGTGTATATCTCGTTTACATTATAAACAAGATAAGTAATGCAATGCAAATCGATAAAAACGCTCCAAATTATCTATTTCTGTAAATAAAACATTTATTTTATTTATTTAAAAAAAATCCCACACTTAGGCCTAAGCACTTTATTTTGAAATGAATTCAGCTTCTCTCCATGTCCTTATCAAAGCTGCTGTATGAACACAGGGAGCGTCTTATTGGAAATCTGTTTAAAAAAGAGGATTGAAAGGATCTCAAATACAAAGAAACAGAAATCAATTGAATTTCAAAATCAATTCAATTCTTGCTTTTCTTACCATCAAAAGAAGATCATTAATTTACAAATCAAATCAAATTCAATTCCTCAGTTCCAAAACACACCCATCGGAGGTGATAAAAGAAAAAACAAATAGATAAAGAAAAACAGGGAAGCAAATTCTTTCACGTGCGTTTGTTTATGCAACTTTTTCGTTCCTTCTTAGCTAATGCTAGAAGCAACGATTCATGTAGAGACAGGTTACTATGTGTGAAATTAATAATTTGGTTACAAGGAACAGATATGCATCAGCAAAACTTGTTTTTAAAGGTTGATTGTACCCCAAAATGCCAGCAACAAGAACTTTTAGTAAGCTAAGACTTTTCTGATGGGAAGTTTTTTATAACTTACAACCTACATCCAAATGCACAATTAGCAAACGTGAGAGATATTTGACAGCTGTGAATAAATAAAGCGTTACTAAGCAGCAATATTAGAAGTTAGGACAGAGTAATGATTGTATCTTCAGAACATGAAGGTAAATCACAACTCTGTCCAAATATATCAGGGATTCCATCCCAACTATGCTTTTCTCTTGCTTCCCAATAGCCACCCTTGTATCGGTAAGACCCATCCTCATTCTTCTGAAACCATCTAGGCTGCCATCCTCTTTCCTGCATCTTTCTTGCCTGCATTTGTTAATCAAGCATAGGTTACAAACATGTTCAAGAAACAGAGATTTTATATGCATAAATAGCGTATTTTTCTCTTCCTTCATTTGCCTTGTTTTGAACCAATGCCACTTAGGTTAGAGCATAAGACCCTAACCATCAAGTTGGTTGGGAAGCTAGCACAAAAGAGTATAAGGGTGTTTGGTTTGAGAAAACAACTCCAATTTTCATTCCTATGTTTACATTTTTTCTTCATAGAATCTTGAAAAGAGAATTTAAAAAAAAAATAAAAATAAAATATAAACAAAACTAACCCTAAGTTCCCATATGCTTCTATGTATGGGGGAAATAAAAAAACATGATTACCACACCAGGAAAAGGTACAAAACAAAACCGTCAAAGTCTAGATCCAATGGATTCAAAATTATTACCTGTCTCTGCAACTGTTCTAGTCTTAATTTCTCTGCATTCGCCAACTCATATTCTCCATTTTCTAAATGTCTTTGATCGGGTCTCAACCTTGAGTCAGTGGGAGGTAACTTCTCTATCATGCCGGGCATTATTTCATTCAATGATATTGCAAAAGGAGAGAGGTTGTATCTTGTCTTGGTGCTGCAGTTGTCCCTTTCCCACAATAATGCAGCTTCTGTCATTGGATCATAACCTTTTGGCTTTGTAGTTGGGTCCCCAAGGACATAGTACATTGCTTCGTCCCATTTCCCAATCAACATTGCTACCTTCTCTCCGGTTCTGTTGTCTTGAACAAATCCATGGACCTGTATATATGATAACATTTATTTCATTCAGTCTTATATCAGCTGTTATGTTGCTAATAAAAGCAAGCTAATTGAAGTCTCATTTGGATTAGCTTCTTTTATATAAAATAACTTTTGAAAGAATGATCTTTATTTAAAAGTCTTTAAAAAAGTACAAGGGATATTGTGCTCAGATGTAAAATCAATTAATGTTTAGGAGTAATATTAGAAGAAACATATTTGGATGTTATAAAATGTCCTTCTCTAGTGATTCTCCGTCCCAAGATAATAAATTAATTAAATCAATATTTGTTATGATTTTCTATTGATTTTGTACTTGAAATGAGATTCACCCGAACAAACTAAAAAAATAAGCATTTCTTTTATTGAAAAGGGATCTTTTTTTATCAAAACATTCATCATTCATGCTCTGATGCAGACAGACAGGCAAGAAAATTCTGCTGGACTTATGTTCTTCAGGGTGACAATATATATGGTACAGCTTAATCGGACACTAGATGTCACTCGAAGATTAAGTTGCGAGAAAATAAGGAAAAGGGCTAAAACAAAGAAAAAAGAAATTGTCAAGATAATATAAAGCAAATACAGCATGAAAGAACAACTTATTTTATTTACCTAAAAAATAG
>NC_029794.2:15805640-15808061 GCF_000816755.2 Arachis ipaensis | reverse complement strand
AATAATCCTACCTGGTGTGGGTTTCGATCTATGATAGATTGCTCTTTGAACTTCAGTTTGCAAGAGTAGTTGCCACTGCCCTTGATGCGCATTGTACCATAGTGATCACAATAAATTTTACCTAGTATGATATTGTAAATTGAAGTGGTGACCTTGCTCCACTGAAATGTTTCACCATCCTCAAACTGTAGGGTGAGGACACCCACAGGATCTAACTGAATAGAACGCCCCCAGAATTTCCCTTTCAAGTTAGAGTCCGCCCAGAACTTCCATCCTCTTCCCTCACAGTGACAAGCAACAACCATGGGATGATGACTAACCTGCAGCATGCTTCTTGTTAATAGAAAATTACAGCATAAAAGTAGACACAAATCAGAGGTATTATTTTGAGATTAAATGAAGCGAGGAAACAGCAAATTTGTAAGTTTGAATATATGTCTTTGCCTGTAAACTGAGCCACACTCAGAAATCTTGAAAAGGTAATTAGAAAATCCAGTTACCTTTTCAGAGAAGAATCTCAGACCTTTATCTGGATAGTCAGCTTCATATGTCTCCCCAAGTAGAGGATTGAAAGGTTTGCACTGCCGACCTTCAGTGGATGCATAGCCGGACACAGCAAAAGCTGCAACATTTAGGATTCTCATCAAATCATTCTCCTGCACCAAGCAAAGCCCTGAATCAAGTTATAATTGACAAAATGCATATAGAGAATGCATTTAAATTTTAAAACCTAACATTCTTTTACTTTCTCAACTTTCTCATATCATGCAAATCTTGGATCATTACCACTTAAAAATCAAGCTCAATTTTACAGGCCACAAAGAAAGTATGCTCAATTTTGAAAGTGTCTTGTAAAAGAAGCCTCAGCCTATCCTCTAACTAGAATCCAATCTGCTCAAGCCTCCAAAATCAATAATAGATCACAGACTAGATCAGGGTGTCATAGTCAAATTTGTTCTGGAAACCAACTTGAGAAATATGTCAGCAACGGTAATATTTTACCTCCATTTAAGCTGCTTTTTGTTTAATCTATTAACAGTAGCAAGCCTACACCATACATAGAAAAGGTAAACATACATTATTGCCTCTTTTTCCTAACTAGTTGGAAGAATTACAAATACAATAGCTGGAACATGTTGATCAAGTGTCTTATCAAGCTTTATTAGATGTTGAAATCTTTGTAACCATCAATGTCCCTGAATTTAACTAAACATCTTATATAGATTGATAAAATGAAACGAGGATATCATGCTTTTAAAAATGCTTGTCAAAAAGTAAAGGACAGCTGAGAATCTGACCTGCTTTCCCCATTCCAATGCCCTATACACAGGGAGACAAACTCCTGAAAGATCCTTCCCAATATTGTCTTTAATAATTGACCACAAGCCAACAGGCCTCTCTTTTTCTTTTGGCTCTGGTAAGTTATCCCTTCTTCTGACATATGGATAGCTTACATCTTTGATTCCCTTCTCAAACCCATGCAAACCATCAGAAAGTAAACAATCTCTATCATGTATGCTTGCATTTGTCATACCCTCCCTACTTCGATAAGAAGCACTTCTTAAGGCATCTGAACACAAAAACTCATTTGTGTCAAAAAATGCACCATCATCATCATCAGTTTCAACATCTGCTCCGTCTTGACTTTCATTATCAGCTACTGAATCAGTAGCACTGCCCTCCGACATGACAGAATAGAAATCTGAGACATGAACGGTTGAAAAAGTAAGTACATTGCTGACAATATGGAAACTAACAAACAACCAGTTAGTAAAGCAGGATAAAGAAACTTTTTTAACTTCCTAGAGCTCCATACATGATACAACCACCCAAAAGTCAATGTCTTTACCATGGTTTCACTTAAGTGCAAGAACTTTTCGGTTGATTGGCAGTCTCTCAATCTAAATAATGTTGATATTGACAAATTTAGCGTGAACTAAGAAGTGTATGATCAAATTAAAAAAATATGACAAAGGAATATTGGCAACTGTATGATCAAATTTAACAGCCTACGCACCACTAAATCTTCTGTTCCCTTGTCCACAATATGATTCACGCTCCTTTGTTTCATCCACTACAGTAGTTTCCAACTCTATTTTCTCTGTCTGCATTAATTAATTTTAATAGATAAGTCAAACTCTTGACATAGCATATACAGGAGCAAAATTACGTAAGTTTAGTAAATTCCTTCAAAAATGTCAAAGCACCAACAGCATGTTCAATGTCAGGGCCACAATTGAAAATAACTAATCAATAAACAAAATTAAGAAAATAAAATCAAGAGTTTGCCTTTAAAAATGAGTGATTCAGTGTGTTTTCTCAAGCCAATGATAAGAGAAATATAGTATTTGAAATTCAGGAATTCAGAAATATTACATTACGCCGAGAGAAGGTTCAAATAGTATATACCTTTTCTTAAAG
>NC_029794.2:15803439-15805514 GCF_000816755.2 Arachis ipaensis | reverse complement strand
CTAAAAACCTAATGCGCTTTTTATATTTACCTAAAATGCTAGAAGGCTAATGTAGAATTCAAAGAAAAGTAATTAGTAAAAACCCAATGACTAATTTGTTGTGATATTTAAAATTTAAATTTAATAATTATAAGCCAGACAGGAGGAACCAGGGAAAGGTCAAAAATCAAAATACAAAGGAAATGGTTTGATGGCCGGCTAACCACTATATTTTTACAACCATCCAAAATGGGAGTTCAATCATATATCTGAAGTTAGGAGATGCTGTTCCTAGACATGCTCCAAAAGGTTAGACAGATACCTCTAGTTGTTTTAAGGTGTCCAGCAACATTACATGTTTCTGCTGAAGAAACTTCAATTTGCCTTGAAGATAAGAGACTTCGGAGAGCATAATAGACTCGCAGTCATTAATAACTGCCTCACTTATACCTTCCTCTGACAATCGAGATCGCAGCTTCTCAGTCGAAACTACAATATCTTCTGGAGTTGCAAGATCACTACTTGTTAGAGCTCTAGGAAAAAGATCTTTCGTGGACTGCAGGGCCTCAATCCACATAGCTCTGTCTTCTCTAGATACACACCTCAAGTGTAGAGTTTTT
Organism: Arachis ipaensis; assembly: GCF_000816755.2. Classification (NCBI taxonomy): domain Eukaryota; kingdom Viridiplantae; phylum Streptophyta; class Magnoliopsida; order Fabales; family Fabaceae; genus Arachis; species Arachis ipaensis. The sequence continues at coordinate 15,804,915 of NC_029794.2, read as the reverse complement.
GTCCCGGTAAATATGGATAGCCGCTTATCATCAGATTTGCTAGCCCGAACCGAAGAAACCTGTGAACAAGGCCATTCAAATTTAGCACATGCCACAAGACAATCAAGGTGAGTTCATGTTAAAAAAAAATGGGATATACACTGGGACATTTTTATCCATGGTACAAGCGCAAGAATGGAATCACAACCCCCAAAATATTTCAGCATAAATTTAGCGAAAGATACAACTTAACCAGTTTTGTCAATTTAAGGCATACATAATTGATTTTGGCTAAAAAAAGCGGGTTAGGACCAATTTAATCAATATTTCAAATACGTCACTTCCTTATATTGATAGTGCAAAGTGCAAACATAAATAAAAATTGTATATTTTAAGACACGGTTCAAAAGGGGATCCACGTTTGCAAAGCAACCACAAAAAACACAATGTGCATGCGTCAGTAACGAATTTTTCGCCTAATACCCCTGCGTCAATCACGATGCTTGAAATTAACATCACTATCATCCTAAATACACTGATATCGCTATCACCCATTTCACGCTTCTTGCAATTTTTTTCTTTCAAGCAAATTGAACCATGCAGCATGGCAAATTTCAAAAACGAAAAAGGCCTTCGCAGTTCAGACTTCATACACAAAAGTGACAAAACCAAAGCTGATAGTTCCAATTTGTAAAGACACTCGTCAAATTCATTGAAGCAAAAAAAACAAACTTAAAAAAATGCGAATCAAGCAAGACCTTTCACGATCACACAGATTGCAAGTGTGGTTAGGTTTTTGCTAAACGTAATAGAAAACAAACCTTCAAGTGTATCTCACCGAAGGGCTTGCATTGCTTAGTAGAGTTGCCACCACTAACTCCTGCTACTCGATTCAGGCTCCAATTGTTCTTCTTCACGAACTTCGATGACTCCTCGCCGATCACCCTCACGCTCCGGTCCCTCGCTGGGCTCACCACGATCTTATCCGGACCATGAATCTTGTAGTACGAAAGCACTCCATCCTCCAGCACGAACCACCTCGACCTCCACCCTTTCCCGTAGTTCACCCACTTGTACAAGATTCCGGCCACGCTTCCGGCCACTCCGTTCCCGCCACCGAACACCTTCGACTCCCGGGGCTCCGCCGTCGTCGTTGACAAATCCTCCTCTTCGCCGCGGTTCCCGCCGGAAGACGACTTCAGAGAATCGCCACCGCCATGAGAGGAATCCGGCGCAGAGGAGCTCGATTTGGAGCCGCCGTTCACCGTCCTGACCGACGCATCGAGCCCTAGCTGGCAGTGAGTTGGCGATTTCGTAGCTACGGGATTCGCCCTGTCCCGATCGATCGAAACCGGAGCAATGCAGCACAAAGGATTCATCGTTCTCACGAATTAGAAGAAAAGCACCAACGCATGATCGAGAGCAAGAACCAGTGAAGCAACGAAACCAGAGAAGAAGAAGAAGAATCCCGATTCGTCGAATGAGTAGACTCGGAGT
>NC_029794.2:15791349-15803269 GCF_000816755.2 Arachis ipaensis | reverse complement strand
TGGCGAAAAGAAACGTTCTTTTCTTTATTTTAGGTTTTTTTTGTTTTTTCTGTTTTGTTCTGGTTCAGTAGAGAAGACGAAGAAGAAGAGAAAGGAAAGGGAGTGAGGTACAGTTGTTGTGGCAGGCTATAAAGAGCTGAACCACTACTACACACTGCCCACTCAGATCCATTTAAGTCACTCACACACACACTTCTCACTCAGTAAATTTTATCAGTACATAGATGGCATAGCTTAGCATAGCAATGTCCTTGCCTTGTTTCGTTTTGCGTTGTGAAGTGTGTGTGTGTGAGAGAGAGAGAGAGAGAGAGTGTGTGTGTGTGTTTTTTGTGTGTGACTGTGTCACCTTTCTTTCACTCTTTCTTCCATTTTCCATTCCCATTTCACAAAATATAAAGGTTCTAAGCCATACCGCCAACTATAAAACCATGCCATTCAATTAATGCATGGTTCGTGTTTGGTTCGGATTCCCTTCTGTTCCGGTTCATTATTCAATTCAATTAAAGAAGGTAAATAAATAAATAAATAAATGGGATTTGCGTTTTATGTGAGTTTTGTACTTGCGAATTGTGATGTTAAGCTTTTTTTTTTTTCAGAGAGAGAGAGAGAACCTTTTTAGGCATGATTGTAAGAGGAGACAGCTAACGTGCGCACTTTATGCGCAGGTAACTGAGGTAAGTGTGTTTTTGTGGGGTGGGGAAGGCAGTGTCCGTTGGGTGAGGGGAAGACCCTCTTTTTTTCTTTGGGCCAGGCCCATGGCCATGATGAAAGGGGCTGGATTGACTTTCTTACCCTGGGGTGTTCCCCCGGCTTAGTGGTGTTGATTGCGATGTGAGTGAGGGTGTCTCGGTCATTTCGTGTGGATGAAAGCGATTGTAGAACGATGGGTTTGGGTTGGGGTTGGATATCCGTTGGGGTCGAAATGTGGGGGGAACTTTTGGTTATGGTAATTAATTAAAAAATATTTATGATGCTACTATGGCACTATGTTAAATAAATTTAATTTGATATACTAATAGTTAAAAATGTTTTGAAATTATTTAAATTTATTCTTTTAGATAATTATTTATATAATAGATACGAAAAATATTTATTTTTATTGACATAACAAAGTAAGAATATATAATTATTATATATATAAAATATGTATGAACTAACAATGTATAAAATTATGTTACATTACATGATATGGCCCTACGTGGTTGGTTTTGATCAATCTGTTATTGGTAGATATAATATCACATTATCACACTAGATAAGTAGATATCTATCGTGGGATATGATGGTTAACACTTAAGACTTAACAGGTTATGTATGTGTGGCGTTGACCAGTTGTATTTGGATTCAATCGTTGTCATTAGATTAAATGACTTTCGGAGTTTTGACCCATAATTTGTACTATGATTTTCATGAATATTATTTGTTGAAAAGATAACATGCATATACCAAAATAAACTATTACATATTTATATATAAATATATATTATATTTAATTTATTTTTAATATATTTATATTTTAAATATATTCTATTATTATTCTTTTTTTAATTAGATAAATAAGAGAAAAAATATTTTAAAAACGTCATTAAATTTTTCGTCCAACCCTATTTATTATTCAAAAATTATTATTTCCATGATTTAGTTCTATATATATCTCAATTAGATCCTTAAATAATTCTTTCTATAAATAAAATTTCTAAGTCATTGTATTTTCATTTTCCAATTATATATTGTAACTAATATTTATAGCAAAATATATTTATAGCAATTGAAAGGAAGTAAATGGGTAAAATTAAATATACTTAACGGAAAAACTCTGCATACAAGCCCTATGCTTTACAAGTTCATTAAACAATAAAACTAAAATACGCGCTCCTCCACATACGTTGATTACACGCGCTATATAAGATCCCGCGTATATCTAACTACCAAATTTAAAATATTTGTTTCCTTCTTCGTTTTCGTTATTTTGAGATTTGGTTGTTCTTCTTCTCGTGCGTCTTCTCTCGTTCTTCTCCATCGTTCTTTTCCTCTCCTTTTCTCACTGGTATGTTCTTCGTTTACGTTACTTTTTTCTCTCTCTGCAACTCGAGCTTCGTTTTCTATTTTGATTTGTTGTTTTATGAAATCAAAGTTTGAACTCGTTTTGAAGATAATGGATCATTCAACCTCAGATTGTCAGCTGAATCCAGGCGAAGTGGATTATGAATTTGAATCTAACGAAGTTCCTGAGGTTTAATTTACATAATGAATTTTCTTTCAGTAATTTGTATAGCATTGTGTAGTTGAAAAATTGCTGAACATTGACTGTGAAACTAACACGTTAACATGAATCTGTCGATTCAATGTATTAGTTGTGATTAATTACCTGGAATTTATAGCAGACGCTCGGGTGTAGATCAGGTCTTTTTTTGGGTGTATTTTTGTTAGAAGTGTGGGTGTATCTACACTACTGGTTTTGTTATTTCAATTGAGTTGTTGTTGTTCAGGTGTATTATATCAGACATGATTGGGTGTGTTTTTAGTTTTTGACATGGTGTATTATGCAGCCTGTATATTTACAGTTTATGGCTTTAAAGGTCATTATGTAGTTGAGTTGTTGCGGTTCGGGTGTATCATATTAGGCATGATTGGGTGTATTTGAATCATATCTATGGGTGTATTCACAGTTTCTGACACGGTGTATTGTGCAGCCTTTCTCGGTTGTTGATGACGAGCTTGTTCCGAAAGTTGGAATGACCTTTACCACCCTTGAAGATGCTGGAAAATTTTACAGGAACTACGCCAAAGCTGCAGGTTTCTCTACAAGAGTTCGGTGCACAAATAGGAAGGGAAACGAGATTAAGAAACAACTGATTACATGTAGCAGAGAGGGAAAATGGAAATCTAAAATATCTCCGACCGAGTAGACCAATCCGACAGCCGGTCTAAACTGTCCTGCAAGAATTTATATACACACATTGAAGGATGTCGGTGCTTGGATCATTTCAAAGGTTGTGCTGGATCATTCACACCCCTGCTGTCCAAGCAAAGCAGAAATGCTCAAACAGGACAGGGAACTAAGCATGTCCATTCGTCGTACAATAGAGAATAACGAGGAGACCGGTATCAGACCAAGCAAAACATACCAATCATTTGTTGCGGCTGCCGGGGGTCACCGTGAGTTAAATTTTATCAAAAAGGACGTGAGGAATTATATTACCAGGGAAGTGCGGAATGTTTCCGAACAGGAAGATGCAAAGAAATTCGGGAAATATTTGTTAAGAATGAAAGAGAAGAATCAGAATTTCTTTTTTGAGCTCCAACTCGAAGAGGATCAATCGATTAAGCTGGCTTTTTGGGCCGATGCAAGAAGCAGAGCTGCCTTTGAGTATTTCGGAGATGTCATTTCATTCGACACCACCTACAATACAAACAGGTAACAAACTGCCCCTGTTTATGATGCTAAATTAATGTATTTTTACGAATCCACAGCAGAGGTGTATATTGGCTGTTCCATTGGGTGTATACGAAGCATTTGTTAGGGTGTACCTAATGATTTTGCATTCTGGACTATGGTAATTTATTTCAGGTATAATTTGGTCTGTGCAAAATGCGAATGCTTATTATTCGAGTCGAGAGGGATACTGTGCCGTCACGCACTAAGCGTGTTAAGCTTCGAACAAGCAAGCCAAGTGTCACCTAGATACATACTGGAATGATGGAGCAAGAAGGTAAAGAGGCGACACACACACATCAAGAGCAGCCACGACGAGCCACTAATGGAGCCAAGAAGCAAGAGGTTCGACCAATTAGTTTTTTGTTCGCAAAATATTTGCGAATTTACCTCCGAATCGGAGGAGCTGACTGCAATTCTGCACCGTGCGTACGATAACGTCATGGCCGAGATGGAAGCATTAAAAGCCAAAAGGAATGGGACATCTTCTTTATCCCACGAAGACGCCAACTTGGAATCCATTAACGAGCTTCAAAGCCTGCCAAGAATTCGAACAAGAGGACGTCCAAAAAACAGGCTAGGTTCAAAGCTGGAGAAACAGATTGCAAATGCCACAAAGAAGAAGAAGACGAAAGTTTTAAGCGAGGTAAAAGTAATGTTCTTTAAATTTGTGGCGATTGAGTTTATTTTTCTCGTTAATAGGTTAGCTAATGTGTGAGTGTTATATTCAGATAAACCTGTTTGATGCTTCATCAGCGGCGCATTCAAATTCCAGCCAATATCAAGGACACGTTATGAATTATCAGTTCAGGGTACCAGCAGCAGGGGATAACTCTTTGGGTGTATAGTTTTATAGAATATGGGTGTAAAAGCACTGTTCTTTTGGGTGTATTTTTGTTAATTCACAATTTACATATAGACACATATTTAGATACATATAGAACAAAAGCTGTAAAAATTCGCAGGTTATAGGTGTATATTTGATTTGATGTTTTTCTTCATATTTTAGTACATGTAATTCATACATTTTGAATATAGCACAGACAGTTTGGGTGTATATTTTATGCAATCTTGGGTGTATTATTAGACTTGCGTTGGGTGTAACAGTTTATAATTTGCGTTTATATATGCCTTGATTTTTTCCTTCATATTTTACCACCTGTAATACAGCTTTTGAATACATCCCAGACAGTTTACCAGCACAAATAGTTTAACTATGGAAAAAAATATACATGGAATAGAAGTTGTTGATAAATGGCAAATATTTACATCATTTGTTCAATTTACAAACTACCCAGCAGTTGGATTACGCAGTTTCTATATCAGCAGAATTAAGCTGACAAAACGGACTCAATAATATAGAGGATGGCTTCGACAGCCTTATAGCACTACTCTCTCTAATTGCCCGATCTCTTTGTTTATTCATCTCACTGAATAGTATCTGGGAAGCATACTCCACTCTATAGTGGTCCACCTCCTCCTACAATTAAAAAGTATATTCTGTTTAAACAGCAATATTAATTCAGTAAAGTAATACAGAGTTATATAGTTCTAAAGACAGTTACCTGTGGCCAATTATCTCATTCATACTTCCCCTTTTTGATGTTTTCCGGCTCAATTAACCCTATCCACTTCATAACGTAGATAGCGCAGTCATAGCTGAAAACGAAGAAAATAAATTACAAATCTCATTTACGAAAGTTTAATGTTCAGAGTCACAAATTTATACCTTGTTTTTTGGCCTGATATTTTAACATATGATGCTTTAATTTTCTTCTCGTTCTCCCCTTTCTGCAGTGCGTTATTTTATTTGTCATATAAGTAAATAAGCGTACTAACAAATTTAGCAAACGAAAACTTACATATGGATGCGAAAGTTAATTTTTTTCTATCTATGAAGGGAATGAAACTCGGGTAGGCTTCCACCCTGAATTCCTTTTTCATTTTCGGTGATATGAATTCCCCCTTTGGGTGATCCGAAAGCGCCATGCTCTGCAAGAATTGTGAAACAAGAAATGAAATACTAAACTTACACCCAATCGAACGTAAAAAATACAGCCAAATCAATACAGAAAATACACCCAAAGTTCGTAGAAGTAACACTTACCACAATATCGGGGGGGAAGACAGTATATTTGTTCTTGAAACCTCTTTTCATTTTTCTGGTTGAGGATGAGGCAGATGGCAGATACAATCTAGAAATATATGCCGAAATCAATTTTATATTAATAAGCATTGCAATTGACTTTGGTGTAAAAACATTAATGTTATTCTAATATTACCTGAGATTCTATATTACTTTTTGCCTGGAGGGATACAAGGTGCATTCTCATCAAAATGTATTCTCTTTGACCAATCAGAGTGCACATCTCCTCATACTCGTTAGTATTGCCATCTGCGTCTTCCTTGAGTCTCGTCCCCCAGATGTAGCACTTTTGTTTCATATCATCTGGAATTTGATTTATTCCCCCAAGAGTTTCAAACTTTGCAGAACTTTCTCCCCTAGTCTCCCTCTGAATTTATGGACTTTTGTTTTTTCCCTTCGCCGCGCTGCTTGCTATTTTTTGGACCAAATTGTCCAATTGTTTTATCAAATTTGCAGCTTCTGGAGATTTTGCGCTTTCTGTCTCCTGCGTTGATGCCCCCCTCCTGGCTTGAATCAGTCAATCCAAGGCTGAATGATGGCACCCCTGGATCTGTTTTAGGAACATAGGTTGCTGTCCGTGCTATCATCAACAGGGCAGCAGCGTCTTCTGCAGCTGGATGACTGCGTCATCATGTATAAGAATAAGAATAAGAATATACGGATGATAAGCAAAGATTGATTTTAGTCTGATGAACTTACATTTTAGTTGGAGCTGGGGGAAGCGTGGGTGTGGTCTCTTGAAGTTGTTTGGGGGTTTCAGAAGTGCTGCACAGTTACACAAAATTAATCATGGTGTAAAAAAAAAAAACTAATCAGGAACAATATACACCCAAACTGTTAGCAAATATACACCCAAACTCTAAACAAATATACACCCAATACTATTTCTTACGTTACTGTAGTCCCTTCAATCTGTAGCATAGGGGTTGGTTCAAAATCTATCTCAGTGGTTGTTTGGGATGCAGGCACAAAAACCTGAATCGGGACTCTAAACAAGAAGAAAAAAGAAGGGTTAACAACGCTTTTGAAAATAATAAGGTTATAAGGTTTAAATATTCTTGGAAAACTCACATTGCAAGCGCATCCGACGGTGTCTGTTCCCTCACAACCATCATATTCGAATCAGCCGGACTCAATCTAAAATACACCCAAAGAAATTCAAGAAATACACCCGAACAATTCAAAAAGAAGACAGGCTTTGTTTTTTGAGAACTTACATACTTGCAGTTTTTGCTTTTTTTCCTGCCTTTTTTTTCTTGAATAAAATAATAAAGGGCTTTTTTTTCTAAAAAACATATATACAGAATTAGAAGTAGAAGGGTAATAGAAGAATAAAAGTAACGGTTATTTGAAAGAGAAATTACATGCTCTGTGACGGCTGGTTTACACTACTCTGTTCTGTGCGTCCTTGAGAGGAAGGATCATCACTTCCCAAGTTCACAGCCGGTAGTCTAAACAGATTTCATGTTATTCAGACAAAATAAGATACAGGTATAAAATACACCCAAATGAATGCACAAGATACAACCAACCGAATGGACAATATACACCCAACAAAACAAACGAAATATCCCAACTTAGTAAACAACATACACCCAACTTGATCCACAAAATACACCCAAATGGTTCCACAAAATACACCCAAATCATGATAACAAGATTTTATTAAATAATAAAGCTTCTTACATTTCAGACGACACATAGCGACCTTCTGTCTATCGCAGGTCAGCTTGGTTCTCCCTACAAAACAAGAAGCAATTATTAGCATACAAAACACACCAAAATATGAAATAGACAGCCCAGCAAGACATACCCCTCTGCAGCAGATTTATCAACGTTTTGCCTTAACCATTCATCTAGTTCGTCACTTGATATTTCATATGTCTCACTACATTCATAAAAGAAGATGTTAACAAAAATAATTACGATAATAGACGGTAATATAGCTTACGAGGTACTGTACCCGTCAAAGTATTGATCTTCTTTAGGAGGTGAATCCTCCACAACAACTTTTTTCTTTTTTGGTTGTGTTCTGGGTGGAAAAAAAAGAGTACCAATCAGAAATAAAAAATTAATTTTATTACAGAATATTATCCAAAGAAGTGCTTACTTTTTTGGTGATATTTTTGTCTTTTTCTTTTTCTTTTCCTTCTCCACCGGTGATGATTCTTCGCTCCTATAAGTTAATAAGAGATACTTCAGTTAATACACGAAATCTTAATAATGAATTAGTGGTGGGATGTGCATCAACCCACCGAATCCGAGATCCCTCACAATCGCCTTCTTCTCCTCACTCATGTTTCTGAACTTATCACTTAGGAGATGTGTGGCACACTTAAGGTCTTTTGTTTGTTTTCTTGCTGCCATTTTCTCTGAAATGAAAAATACACCCAAAGACATTAGTAAGATACACCCATATATAACAGTAAGATACACCTATAGGTATGATTCAGATACACTCATTGATAACAGTGAGATACACCCATAGATATGATTCAGATAAATCCATATATATCAGTCAGGTATCACTCAAACATGCTTCAATATCAAATTAATTGAGATATCAGTAAGATACACGCATATATGAGTCAGATACACCCATTGATAACAGTAAGATACACCCACATGTAAGAATCAGATACCCTCATTGATAACAGTGAGATACTCCCATAGATATGATTCAGATATAGTATCCATATATATCAGTCAGATATCACTCAAACATGCTTCAATATCAAGCCACATTACAAGTTCAAGCAGTATACACCCCCCAATCTACGGAATAAATCCCCAAAAATCATTTACCAGAAGATCTAGAACAATAAGAATAACAGGATAACTTAGAACAACAACGTAGAAGAACAGTGTAACAAAGAAGCAAAAGTAACAGTAAACCCTAGAACAACGACGTAGAAGGAAAGCAAAACGTAGTTTGTAATATGGAAAATATACAGGAATCTTAATGAACTTATGTTGAGTATTGTTGCTTTGTTTTCTCTTGAGATTCTTGATGGAGAGTTTGATGGTGTTTTGACAGAGGTTTTGAACAATGACTTGTATATTTTGAACTTTGATCTTCGCTCGAAAATGGAAGGGTTTCCTTGTTTTCGAAGCGTTTTGAGAAGTGGAAGAAGTGGAAGAGTTTGCCATACGTAACCGTTTGAGTGTTGAGCGCGTGATTTTGACGCGCCATGTTATCTCTCTTTATGCGCGTGAGTTCTATTTGGGCTGGGCCAACTTGTAAGCTTGTAAACTTGTATGTGTAGCAGGCCCGTATACTTAATAGGTGATATGCAGACAATGTATTTATAATCATTAAATTCATACGAGAATGTATTTATAACCATTATATTTAATTTTTATTAAAATATACCTAAGAGATAAATTAATTAATTAGATAGAGTATACAATAATCACAAATTATCAAAATATACGGAAGATTCATCAATAAATGTGTGTTATTTATCATTTACTTAGTATTTGCGGAATTGCAAATTAGGGGTGTGCATGGGTCGGATGAAATCGGGTTTGATGTGATTCAGATTCGACCCGAAATATATAACGAGTCTATTTGTTAGACTCGAATTCGATCTTAGACCCGATGAAATCTATACACTTTCGGACCACAATTAGGTAAAAACCGGATGAAAACCAGGTTGTTAACATTATATTACCTTGATACTTTTTTGTAAGCTAGTATGTGAAAATATCCAAATTTTTAAGATTCCAACCATTATTTGACATGGTAAAATTTACTTAGAAAAATATAACAAAAACCAACTCTTCTCTAAAATTAAAGCATAATCATAATCAATACTAATATTGTCTAATAACATCAAATATTTAAATCAACACAAATGACATAATATTATGCATTAGTCTAAAGTCTTATGCATTTTAAATATAAAACATCAACTTATAGCCTTATAATGACTAATAACACAAAATATTAAGGTTTACAATATTTAAATATCACATAAGAATAAGCATCATCCATCACTAATAACACAAAATATTAATTATGTATGATGACTGGGTCACCGAACCGAGTTCAGATGACCCGAACTATGATCCAGATCCGATCTAAAATAATGATTGGATCTATTTTTAAAACCCTTATCCAACCCTAAATCCAATAAAATTATACCAAATTAACCCTAAAGTATTCGAAACCAAACCAGATCTTTGAAGCTTTTATTATTACTTGCTTGTGTCTTATATCCCTCAGATGGCTTCTCTATTTATAAGCCAACGAGGTTTGCTTTTTCAACTTAATTCTTATTGGAAAAGGAATTCAATCGCCCATATTAATGGGCATCTAATGTGATCTTATCACAACACTCCCCCTTAGATGCCCATTTAAGATTATTGCCTCGTTAAAACCTTACTAAAGGAAAACCCTGTGGGAAAAACCTTAGTGAAGGAAAAAGAGTACAATATCCTTTGTGATGGGACTGCCTCATTAAAAACCTTGTAAAAAAAAACTCAATGGGAAAAAATTTGACCAAGAAGATTGCTTTAGACCATATAAAGATCTTTGCAATTTGACTGAGTATAACCCTTGCGAATATTCATTAGATGGTTTAGATATCTTTAGTCCTTCAGGAACTTTCATATAGATGGCGATCTAATGAGCCGTATAAGTAGGCTGTTACTACATCCTTTAAATGCATATGCAGTTTATGATATGCAGATAAACTGACCAAATAACGCAATGTTATCGCATCCACTACAGGGGAATACGTTTCTTCATAATCTATACCGGGCCTTTGTGAAAAGCCTTGTGCCACAAGTCGGGCTTTATAGCGCACAACTTCATTTTTCTCATTTCGTTTTCTCACAAATACCCATTTGTATCCAACAGGTTTTACATCTGCAGGTGTACGGACTACAGGTCCAAAGACTTCACGTTTTGCAAGTGAGTCTAATTCAGCCTTCATGGCTGCTTCCCATTTTGGCCAATCATTTCTTTGTCGACATTCTTCAACTGATCTTGGCTCAAGATCCTTACTTTCATGCATGATATTTAATGCCACATTATATGCAAATATTTCATTGACAATTGTCTTATTTCGGTCCCATTTCTCTCATGTAAAGATATAATTTATTGAGATCTCGTCATTTTCACAATTTTCAGGTACCTGAACGTCTTCTGGCGTTATATCAGAATTTTGGACAACTGCAGGTGTCTCTACTATGTCTTTTTCAACAGGAATATTATTTACCTCTTTTCTCTTTCGAGGACTTTTGTCTTTGGAACCGACAGGCCTGCCATGCTTCTGGCGTGAATTTGCTTCAGTGGCTACTTGTCCTACTGGGACATCAATTCGAATTGGGGCATTTTCCGCTGGTATATAAGATTTAGTTATCCTCTTTGTATCGGAAAATGCATCAGGCAAATCATTCGCTATTTTTTGCAAATGTATAATCTTTTGAACTTCCAGTTCACATTGCCCTGATCGAGGATCTAAATGCATCAATGATGATGCATTCCAGTTAAGCTCCTTTTCAGGAAGCTTATTCTCTCCCCCTAATGTTGAAAATTTTGATTCATCAAAATGACAATCCGTAAATCGGGCTTTAAATACATCTCCAGTTTGTATCTCAAGATACCTCACTATAGAGGGAGAATCATATCCAGCATATATTCCCAATTTTCTTTGGGGTCCCATTTTGGTGCGATTAGGTGGTGCAATAGGAACATATATCGCACACTCAAATATTCTTAAATGGGAAACATTTGGCTGCTGGCCAAAAGCTAATTGCATAGGAGAGAATTGATGATAACTCGTTGGCCTCAAACAAATAAGTGCTGCGGCATGTAAAATAGCATGCCCCCAAACCGAGGTTGGGAGATTTGTTCTCATAAGCAAGGGTCTAGCAATTAATTGGAGGCGCTTAATAAGTGATTCTGCTAACCCATTTTACGTGTGAACATAAGCTACTGGATATTCAACACTTATTCCATTAGCCATACAATAAGCATCAAAAGCTTGGGAAGTAAATTCACCAGTATTATCAAGATGAATTGTTTTGATTGGATTTTCTAGAAATTGTGCTTTTAATCGAATAATTTGAGCCAATAATCTCGCAAACGCCAGGTTGCGAGAAGATAATAAGCACACATATGACCATCTCGAAGATGCGTCTATTAGGACCATAAAATATCTAAAAGATCCACATGGTGGATGAATAGGTCCACATATATCACCTTGAATCCTTTCTAGAAATTCAGGGGACCCAAATCCAATTTTTACTGGTGATGGCCTTAAAATTAACTTCCCTTGAGAACATGCAGCACAACAAAATTCACTAGATTTAAGAATCTTCTGGTTCTT
>NC_029794.2:15767009-15790964 GCF_000816755.2 Arachis ipaensis | reverse complement strand
AATTAACTTTCCTTGAGAACATGCAGCACAACAAAATTCACTAGTTTTAAGAATCTTTTGGTTCTTTAGTGAATGTCCATGAGAGTTTTCAATAATTCTTCTCATCATGGTTGTTCCCGGATGACCCAATCGATCGTGCCAAGTTATGAATTCATTTGGGCTAATAAACTTCTGGTTTACAGTGGCATGTGATTCAATTGCACTAATCTTGGTATAATACAACCCAGATGAAAGTGAGGGTAATTTTTCTAATATAACTTTCTTATTTGAATCATGAGTTGTGATACATAAATACTCATGATTTCCCTCATTCATCGTCTCAACATGATATCCATTTCGGCGAATATCTTTGAAACTCAACAAGTTCCTCAGAGACTTGGTAGATAATAGTGCATTATTTATTATAAATTTTGTTCTTCCAGGAAACAAAATTATAGCTCTTCCGGAGCCTTCTATCACATTGCCTGAGTCAATAATAGTATTAACATATTCCTCTTTTGGCACAAGATGGGTAAAATATATATCACTTTTGAGAATAGTGTGCGAACTTGCACTATCCGCAAGGCATACATCTTCATTACATATCCTTGCCATTCTCTTCAAACACAAATAATAATAAAATGAGTAGTATGCACAGATAAATTGAATACTTGATCAGAATTATTTTTCTAAGAAATACTGTATATAAAATAATGTCATATACTAAAATTTTATTTTAAAATTTGACACATTTAATAATTTCAAAGTTCATAAACATTAATATTTCATTATTTATGTACATCACATTTGAAACTTAAATACATAGAAAATAAAACTTAACAATAAATTCTTTACATTATTTATTTACATAGATACTTCACAATTTCACAAATTAAACTATTCCATCATTGATCAAATTGCCAATATTTCCTTCAGGGTCCTCAAAGAAATCAGATACATCATAATGAGTGGTGGAATTTTCTGCATCATTTGAAACGAAATTCGACTCTTTTCCCTTATCGTCCTTTTTCAAAGATGCCTGGTAAAGGTCAACTAGGTGCCTTGGGGTACGACAGGTATGAGACCAATGGCCCTTTCCACCACAACGGAAACACTTATTCTCTGTTGATTTACTCTGCCCGATATTTCTTTCTCTATCCCACTTCTGGTGAGATCCTCTCTTTTGAACATAATTCTTTTTCCTTCCATAATTTTTCTTGTTATTCAAAGCTTGCCATTTACCTCTTCTGGGGTAACGATTTGCCGCATTTACTTCAGGAAATGGGGCGGCGCCAGCTGGGCGCGCTTCATGATTTTTCAATAACAACTCATTGTTGCGTTCAGCAACAAGAAGGCAAGAAATTAACTCAGAATATTTTTTAAACCCTTTCTCTCGATACTGCTGCTGCAGGAGCACATTCGAGGCATGGAAGGTTGAGAAAGTTTTCTCCAACATATCATGATCAGTTATTTTTTCTCCACACAATTTCATTCGTGAGGTGATTCGAAACATTGCAGAATTATATTCATTTATAGATTTAAAATCTTGTAAACGCAAATGCGTCCATTCATACCGAGCTTGAGGAAGTATCACCTTTTCTGATGATTATACCTTTCTTCAAGGTCTTTCCAAAGATCTGCAGGATCTTTTAATGTAAGATATTCATTTTTCAATCCTTCGTCAAGATGACGACGAAGAAAAATCATGGCTTTAACTTTATCCTTCTGGGATGCATTATTTTCAGCCTTAATGGTATCTCCAAGATCCATTGAATCAAGATGGATTTCAGCATCTCGTATCCATGATAAATAATTGTTTCCATATTATATGTAAAGAGTAATAGAAAAGAGAATTTAGAATACTAATAAAATAAAAGAAGAGAAAGAATTGTAGTAGAAATATAAAGAGAAGAGTATTTGATTGCAACATAAAGAGAGAATTGATTTTATTATTACTTGCTTGTGTCTTATATCCCTCAGATGGCTTCTCTATTTATAAGCCAATGGGGTTTGCTTTTTCAACTTAATTCTTATTGGAAAAGGAATTCAACCGCCCATATTAATGGGCATCTAATGTGATCTTATCACAACAACATGTTTAATATGACAATATCTTATACTATTCTTTTTTTCAATTTCATAAATAGTAAAATAAAAATACTTTTCCTCGTTATGAGATCAGAATCCCAGAAAAAGGACAAGAAATGCAACTTTATTGTGTTCATCCTATTGGATTCTTTCAAAAAACTACTGCCCAAGTTTTCAGTTTAGCAGTGTCACCCGTTGAATTTAAAGATGTCATTGCAATTCATTGATTCATGAAGAATGCACTTTCCGCCGACATACACCTTTGCTTTGTAATTTCAGCATACATTCATATTCTTATTTCTATAAGTGACCATATTTTTCTCCATATGCATAAATAACACTCAGTTTTTTGGTTTCTTTATTTTAATAAATAATAAATGTGATAATTATCAAAATAAATAATTTAAAAAATATTTATAAATTTAAATTCTTCCGTCTTATCTCGTTATAAGATCTATCGGTAATTCTGTCGATAAAATTAAAATGTTGATTTTAAACTTATTATCGACGGAAAATTTTTCTGTAATTAGTTAATAAATTTGTCGCAAAATTGATTTACTTTAACTTAAACACAATCTCTCGAGTTTCATTCACATACTGGCACACAAATAAAACACAATCCTCTCTCCGTTGCATGAGCTTCTTCTGCCGTTCATGTTGCACGAGCTCTCTCCGTTACCCCTTGCATCGCACGAGCTCCCTCCGCTTCCGCTCTCGTTACGTCTGCTCCCTTTGTCACCCTCGTCGCAAAGCCCTCTTTGCTGCTCTCGTTGCGTTTGCTCCATTCGTCGCCGTCGTCGCAGAGTTCTCTCCGCCGCCGCTCTTGTTGCGTCTACTCCTTTCGTCGCCATTCTTTGCATCGTCGCATGAGCTCTTTCCGTCACTGCTCTCGTCGCACGAGCTACCTTTGTCGCCGTTCTCATCTCATTTTCTCCCTCTAGCGTCTTTTCCATCTAATCTCAACTCGCTCTCTCAGATCTTCTCGTAACCATCTCTAATCTCAACTCTTCAATTTTTTAAGCTAATTTTAATTAGTGATTTATTTGTTCTTGATACAGATAGAGTCTGAAATGTAATACTTCTGATCTGCTAGTCATGTTTCCGTGCGAATTTCAGTTATACTTTGATTTTGTGATTCTGTTCTTCGTGATAAATTTTAGGGCTCAATTTTTCGATACCAACTTTAGGCGTATTGTAAGAACTGGAGTTTTCATGAATAAAATTATTTAAATGCCCAACTTAGATTCCAGAATGTTAGAATGAGAATTTGAAAATTTAAATATGATTTTTGGACTCAGTAGGTCTTTCCGAGTCAGAAAATGTGTTTTCTGCGAAAAACCGTGAAAAACTGCAAACCGACAGTTGAACCGGTCGAACCGGTTTAAGTCTGTCCGGTACTGTGCAAGAAAAAGTGAAAACAGTCGAAAACCTTAGAAAAATATTAGGAATGGAAAATCGGACGTTAGTGTTAAAGGTTTGGCCCAAAGTTGGGTCGAATGAGCTAAAAACGTTAACGGGTTGGACCGGGCCCAAATTGGGCCCAAGCCCAACTTATATAAGTCTCCTTTAATGAGCTTTCAGCTCATTTTCATTAAAGCGAGAGAGGGAGTTCGGTTATGAGAGAAGAGAGAGGAGAAGCCATGGGAGCACTATTCACCTCCATCTTCCGGGAGCCATAACTTGAGCTACGGACCTCCGATTGACAAGTCGTTTGTGGCCACATGAAACTCTTGACGAGCTCTTCCTTTCTATCTAAAGAAATCTGGTAAGACCTCACATCTCACTCCCCAGTTTCGTGCCCTAATTTTCTGCGCGTTTTAGGTTTGGTTTTTGAGCAAGTTTTGTGGTTTTACTTGTTTAGGTAGTTTCTAGTAGCGGGTAACTATTGGATTTTATTCCTACTCATGTTGGATAAGGTAAGATTTCACTAAATCCTTGTGGGTTTAGTTATTTTATGTATCTTAGGTTTTGATTTTGGTGATATATGTGTTGTTAGTTTGAGCTTTGGTGTTTGTTGGAGTTGATTGAGGCTTTGGATCAAGTTTGGTGGTTTCGTTTTGGTGTTTGAAGCGTTTGGGAATCGGCCAAGGTATGGTTTCAGTTTTCTTTATGTAATATGTAATGTTTCTGGACACTTAGGCTAGTTGACCTTAAGATAGGATTGAATTAAATACATGGTGGATTGAATTATGTAAGTGACATGTGAATTGTGTTGATGATTTTATGAGTTGTGTATGTTAGAGTTTGATTATGATGTTGGTGGGAAAAATTGATTATTGGGGTTGTTGATGGGGATTGATTGATGTTGTGGTGGTGTTGTGTGGAAGGAATTGGAATAATAATGATAATGATTATATGATTTGATGATGATTATTGGTATTTTGATTATTATGAAGGTTGATGATGAATGTGAGACTTATTGTTGTTGATGGAGGTTTGTGATATGGTTGATGATTATGAATGCATATTGATGTTGTTGGTAAGTGGAGATGATCGTTTAAGAATTGATAAATTGAGATATTGAATGATGAGATTTGTTATGGTTGTTGAGAATTTGAACGGTGGTATTAAGGAAATTGGATGTGATGTTAGATTGAATTTAAAGTTGGACGAGGTGAGAATTAAATGGTTTATATGCTTGAATGGTTGAAGTGGTTGAGAAATATTTGGTATGGACCTTGATGTTGTTTTGGTATTGTTTAGGGTATGACTAGTTTGGCTTTGAATTGTTTTGGTGAAGTTGAGGATTTGTGATTTTTGGTAAAAATAGAATTTTGGTGAACTTTATCTGATCATAACTTTTTCCTCGGTTTTCAAAATCTGTTGAATTTGGTTTAGAATTAAAGATTATTGAAAACCCTTCGATTTGATATAAAGTTTGTAAAATTTAGAATTTTTTAGAGGGATTTATGATCATTCAAAGTTGGTGTTAAAAATCTAAAATTTTGCAAAGTTGCAGAATTTTAGGACTTCTGATATGTGCGCACGCACAACCCTGCAAAAATCTCATTCTGTGCAGACTTACAGACCTGTGCGTACGCATAGGCAGGTAAAGGCTTACTGCTTGCAGCATTAGCACAGCTTGTGCGTGCGTACATCAATGAAGAATTGAAACCTGTGCGGACGCACAGCCCTGTGCGCACGCACAAGCCGGGAAGGATCGTCTGTTGGGAGCGCTAGCACACCCTGTGCGAGTGAACAAACCTTACAAGTTTTTATAATTGTGCGTACGCACACTCTCATGCGTATGCACACTTTCAAAATTTTCTGGGCGTGCGCACGCACACTCCTGTGTGGACGCACACGCCCTGTTTCTCAAATTTCACTTGTTTTCAACTATTCTACCCTCCCAACAAGGTTGCAAGCTTCTATAACACCACTTTAAGACTCTTGGACATAATTTTCGGGTATGAGAATATGGGAGAGAACTTAAGGGATTTAGTGATGTTATTTTGAAAAGTTAGAGAACGGAAACTTAGGTTTCTGGTGTTCTGATGCTGGGTTTGGCGGAGTGCGAAAGAAGAATGGTATATGAATTGAGAAAGTGACGAACTAGTGAGTTTGGAATAGGAAGTTGTGAATTGAGAATGGTTGTGACGAGTATGAGTGGAAGGGTGCTATGAGCAGTGGCCTCTGAGTTTGAATATGTGATTACGATATGCATTGTTCTCCGTCGGGGGCTGTGGCAGTCTCCCGCCTACGTTCAGATGTGAGAGTTGAAACTGAGCTTCTCACTCATATTTCTCGCAACCAGAGGAAGGTGGTAGGGCATGCTCCTTCGGAATGTTTCCCTCTGAAAGGAGAAGGTGGTGGGGCACTTATCCCTCGAAATTATTCCTCCTGAAAATGCGGCTTCTCTCTGATTGCAAGGTGGTAGGGCACTAACCCACGGAATCATGCGGCAACCAGAGGAAGGTGGTAGGGCACGCTCCCTCGGAATTTTCCTCCTTATGCGTAATAGAGAGACTAATCCGGGAATTGTCGATCGGATTTTCTGTCGGGTTTAGCGATAACTGACATGTGATATCACAGCCAATAGGATAGACATTCATCATATGCATTCTCTATATGCTTGCTTGCTTTGTTTACTTGAGTTTGCCTAATTGTATAACATGCCTATTTGCTTCTTGAATTACTTGCTGTAAATGTATACTATCTGTGTTTTACTTGCTTGTTTTATCTTGTGTTTGTCTGATGCTGAGGAGGCTAGGCAGGTGGTGGCGATGGGATCGCACGGAGGTTAGGTTGGCGAAGGCTGTGGGATACAGCGGTGTGATTAGTATTAGTTAGAATCCTTAAAGTTTAGAAAACCATGTTTACTGCTCAAGGTTTACGTTAATTATATTTTGTTCTAAGCTTGAATATCGGTTTGATGTGAAGTTCTAGGATTACCTTTGGCGTCCCGGAGCCTTACATCTTACATTATTGGGCATTGTTACCATACTGAGAACCTCTGGTTCTCATTCCATACGTTGTTGTTGTTTTTCAGATGCAGATCGCAACCCATCGCAGTGAGTTGGGTGATGGTAGCAGGGCGGAGGATCTTATTCTATTTTGTTGTCAATCTTGGTTATTTTTTTAACTTGTACTCTCACTTTTGTATTTTGTTTTGCCTAGAGGCTTTTATTTGAGAGAACAAAACTTGTATAAGCCCTTTTGAACTACAGTCTTTTGATTGTTTGTATATATAGCTAGCCAGCTTAAACTCCGCGAGCTGTGACTAGATTCTTATAATACTATGCTATGATAATTTGCTATACTGTATTTAGTTTTTGTACTTTAAGTTAGTAGCTTCGCTAGTACGTTTTGTGCTTTTCAAATCCTGTTTTTGAGCTATCTTCTTCATCAGGCTTCTAGATTATATTATTTCTTTCTATATAACTATGTATAAGCCTTAGAATTGTCGTAACCTTTGGTTAACCTTTGCTTTACGGCTAGAGGTAAGGCTTAGGTTAATTGGGGTGTTACACGTATCATACTCTGCTTTTGTGTTTTTTTGGAGGCGAAAGAAGGGTTTTTGTTTAAATCCAAAGGTTATTGGCTTCTTGGTAGTGGGAAGGCAGTTTCAAAAGTAATTGAATTCTAGATAGTTTGTAAAATGCATGCAATAAAGTTACGGAAGAGGTGGAGAAGGTGAAGAAGGAATGAGACGAGAGTTGCAGGAAGATGCAAGAGCACATCAACTCGATCGCACTGTACGACATATCTGGAAGGCCCAACGACCAAGAGTAGAACTCGTTTCCTAGATTGATCACCATTGCTTATGATGGTTTGGCTCTACTTTCTTCTTTGATCTTCAAGCTCGATCTCCTCACTCCGCAGTTGCCAACTAATCCTGAGGTTCAATCTGCTGGCGATTCGCTTGAATCAGGGAAAACCCTTATTCAAACGTACACCAAACACACTCTCTTTGAATTTGGTTTTGTTTGATTTATGCGTTGAATTCCAATTTCCAGTTGTGTACGTTAAATTTATATTTATTTTGTATGAAAACAGATTTATTTTGTAATAGAAAAATCTAAAAAAATATGCTTTACCTTACTGACAGATTTACGAATAAAAAATTTGTCTATATTCAAAGTTGTAAATACTTTTCTAGATTCTAATTACCGACAGAAAATTTGTCAAAAAGTTTGACGCTAATTATCAACAAAAAATTTATTAGAAAATCTAACATTTTTAGTGAAATAGATGGGATGATTACTAAAAAAAATCTGTCGGTAAATTATCAACGAAAAAAATCTGTTGATAAATAATTTTTAATGAGACTTTTATCGATAGACAAAATTCGTCGGTAATAAAGACCAAATTTATTTATAAATCCATCTATACTAAGTAATTTTTTAATAGTAAATTTAGACCATTTAAAAAAAAAAGTCTAACTGTTCAAATGGGTTAACTTGTTTAGTTTTTTATTTAAATAAAAAAAATTTAATTAAAAACCAAAAAATCATGATTTGGACTAAAATATTAATTTCGGTAAAATTTTGCGTCCTTTTTAACTAATTATTGGGTTGTAATTCCAAATATTCTTTACTAGAACTTAAAATATTTGGACTAGATAAAAAATATTAAAAAATAGAAAAAAAGAATAAGAAAATTTTAAACAGGTTAAATGTATCAATACATGTATTTCATGGACTTGTCCGTTTAATCATGAGTTAATCAGGTCAAACATTTTAAATAATTTATTTTCGTGAACCTATCTATCTATTTATCTATTTATCTACTTAATATATTAAAATT
Organism: Arachis ipaensis; assembly: GCF_000816755.2. Lineage (NCBI taxonomy): Eukaryota > Viridiplantae > Streptophyta > Magnoliopsida > Fabales > Fabaceae > Arachis > Arachis ipaensis. Next base: position 15,782,651 of record NC_029794.2, on the reverse strand, counting down.
GAATTTTTTCTTAACTAATAAAAGTGAAGTATCGGCCCTCGTGATTCCATTTTCTCTCCAAAATAAATACAATTTTTTCTATTTTAAATTATTTCATAATAAAAAATATCTTATTATAATTATATTATAATTAATATATAATAAATAATACATAATTATACTAATTTAGGAACATATCTTTATTATAATCGACATGTCACGAGCTATTAATATAGAGTTGTTTAGGTTTGTTTAGGAAGATATAATAGAATTTATATTTCTAAATTTTAATATGTGTATATCAGCTATAATATTCTTATTCATTGTCCGAAATTTCTCTGATCATGATAGAAGATAATAATTCTAATCATGATATGACAAAATTATATAATTTACTCAAATTTTTAATCATTAGTAATTTTATTTTTTATATTCACAGTAAATTTTGAATATAAAAAAATAGTATTGATTGTTATCTATTTTATTTATTTACAGTCATAATTAAATTTGATATAATTATAGTAAGTCTCTATAATTATAGCAATTTAAACCTGCTTCATATATAGTAATAATATTATACATATTTATATATCTCCTCTTTTATTTCTTTCATAAAAATTTTGACATATAATTAATGTGAATAGCATATATATATACTTAGCAGGTGTCTCTATTTATATAATTTTTTTCTAATTGTACCAAGTATCTCCATTAAAAATTTGTACTCTGTATATATATATAAATCGTAATAGTCAATTGTTACAGTTATTTATCATCTAGGAAATTCATATCTCATTCATATTTCTTTTTCTCTTTATTATTTTTCATACCTAATGGCTACAAGCTATGATTCTATCAACAGTATTACCTACAGTAGATTATGTAATGAAAAGGTTTAGAAAATAAAGGTAAGAATTATAAGGTTATGAAAAGTCTCATCCAAATTTGACAAGAGTAAAATAGCTTACCTAAAAATGGTTCTCATGGATGATAAGGTAGGTTAATTATCCTCTATGATTTCTTCAAGTGATGCTAGGTCCCGTTTATAGATATTTTTTGTTCATATTTTAAATTTATTTGATAAGTAAACCCTTGGACGAATCAATGACAGCGCGATTTAATAGAGTTATAAGTGCTAATAGTCTTCATTTTTAATTTGTTTTACAGTGTGATAAAATTCATTGTTCAATCAAGAATTATTTGGCAAAGATGTTTGAGAATGATTTGATCGAGGGGAAGGTTTATGTCTTCTCAAATTTTCTGATTGAGGAATCAAGCGGAATTTATCTTTCAACTACACATGTGTGTAGAATAACTTTTAAGAAGGAGTCACGTATAGTAAATATGATCGATGATCATAATATTCCTGACAATCATTTTAGTTTTCTCGATCATGCTGATATATTGAGACAAACAAATGAAAAGCTAACTTATTTGGTACGTAGTTAATTTGTATTATTATTATTATTATTATTGTGTTGTTCATTTATTTGTCTTTAATTTCATGCTTTTAATTCGTTTTTTTTAATTAGATGTTATTGGACTCTTGACAGGAAAAGAAGAACTTATATCATGGTCAAAAGTAGGAAAAAATGGCCATTACATTGTGGTTGATCTCCATGATTTGCAGTATGTGAAGATTTAAAATTTTACAATTATAATTTATTTTGTAACAATTATCTATTCATATGTAAAATCTTTTTTTATTATATATTATTACTTATTTCTCTTAATTTTCGCTTTTATTTAGAAATGAGGAAAAAATTAGATGCACATTGTGGGATCAATTTGCAACTCAACTACTCAATTATTTACATGATCACCAAGCAACCGAATATATACTAATTATCCAATTTGCAAAATTCAACAAGGGCATTGGTAAGCATATTGATTTAACATTTTATTTGACATATTTATTTATATTATATTTATAATCATGTTATAATTATTTTTAAAAATACCTTTTTAAAAAATATCATTAATATTAACATATGATGTATTAAATAGATATTTTAAAACTAATAGTAGCCTATGAAAAAATAAAAATTAACGTAAATAAATTTTGCAAAAAATATATCTATACAGCTGATTTGTTTTTTTTTCTTATACGGGACACAATCCAACTAAACTCTATTTACCCCAAAAACTCGCTAACCCACCCAAGCCCAATCACAAACAAAGCAAACACTCTCTAACCTAACCATTCAGTGATTCAACTCCCTCACCTACCCTTATAATTCTACCTTCCCCGCCTTCCTTGAAAAGTCACGTTATTAGGTAGCAATTCCCCTCACTTACTATGAGAAACTTAGCGGCTAATCAATTACTTGAAGAAGAAGCCCGTTGCGTGTGCTTGCCATCGCTGTCCCGTTCTAGAACCACTGTCATTGCGTCTTACTGCTCCATCTCCGTGTGCGCCCTTTCGACATTTCGGAACAGCTATTTGTAACGACCCAACTTCCAGAACGTCATGATCGTACCGAAAGTAAGGCGTTACCAACCTACTTTCCTTTATTAACTATTTACTATTGAGCCTCTAGTTCAATATCGCGATCCAGTTTTAGTAAAAATACCAGAAAATTTTGTTTTTATTTATCAAATCATATATCAAGCATCACCAAATAATAATAATAATATAATTATTGGTAAATATTATACAAACAAATTCAAGTGTAACTTAGATACAACTCCTATCCCTCTTTATAAAATAAAATCTTAAGCAACAAAGGCGAGGGAATTCTATGAAAGTAACTCAATTCAAAAACTTAACTCATAAATAAGGTTTAACAATCGCCCGCAGCTTCAAACTGAGTCTTCGAACCTGTATCACTGAAAGGGTGGAAGATTTTGGGGTGAGAACAAACCACACGTTCTCAGTAGGGAATGGGAATGCTGTAAAAGTAATGATTAATATGCAAATAATTAACATACTCAAGGAAACTATATTTTTATCAAACCTTTTTTAAAATACTATTCTTGGTTTTACTTTAACTAATTATTTACCTCTTTCAAAAATCTAAGCTCAAAACAAATTCTAAAATATAAAACTGGTCACATTAAGCATTTCTCAACCACATAGTTAATTTTCAATCACAACGTCAATTCTTAATCATCATCATACATTCACCAACTAATAGCACTAACAAGAGATTCAATTCAGCACACAAACAAGTCACAGCAAGGCAAACAACACAATCATAGGGAAGTACAACGAGCAAACCCAATCAAATGCAAATGCACACACAAGGATGATGCATGTCTAGCCTTAGTGTAGGTAATGAGCTCATTTGTCGGTTACATACCCGCTCCCGACGTTACCCGGAGTCCTTTGACCAGGTAAGGCTTCCCTATTGGCAACACCCATCGCAAGAGTCCTTTGACTTGCATGGCGGCACTAACAACCCACTGCAAGAGTCCTTTGACTTGCAGGGCGGAGCTAGTCTGCCCAACACACTCATTGTAAGAGTCCTTTGACTTACAGGAGCATATGATAGTCATGTATTTTCTCGATACTTCTTTCTTAAATAATTTAATTTTGAAACATAGACCTTTCTTTGGTAAATCAAATTTAAAATAGAGTAATTCCTTTCTTAACTAAATAAAACTTAAATAATATCATTTTCCAAATCCAAGTCTTCTAAAATAACTTCTCAAATAAAACCTCAGATTTTATAAAATTTCGGCAGCACCTCCCCTAAAATTCGGACTTAGCCACCCTTACGGGTTCCTTCTTTCTCAACAAATCACCAGCCCTTTTATCAGTAGTTATCATAACAACAAAATCTCAATAATCATTTCATCATAAATCAGTTTAACAATCGACATTCTAACATCAATTAAAATCAGAGTTTTCATAAACCATTCTTTAAAAGTAAATCAATCCAGCTTCGAAAATTCATAACTAATATTCCAAACACCATCCTTTCACATTTCCAATTATTTTTAAAGTTATTTAGTTATTAGCAAAGTTATCAATTTATTCAAAAGATCATACTTTAAGAAAATACTTTAGTAATCAACCTTCAATCCTTTAACCGTTCTCAAAATCAACTCTGGTTAACCTTAAATTAACAATAACAACCAACTCAACATAATCAACTAAAATCTGAATTTCCAACAACTCTGAAATAATCAGAAGGCAGTCACAATTAAATCATTATCACAACAATTCCAAACCGAGTACAAGCTTGAATCAGTTCAATACTCAGTACAATATTATCCAATCAAATTAACATATCCAGTAACCAATAATTTCTCAAACAAGCTTGCAACAATATCCACCATCATCAATTACATTTCAATTTCACAACTAAATCAAGAAATCAGCATAACCAGGAATTCGAATAATTAGTCACTTTCAAACAATTCAATCATGGCTCACAAATCACAATTCACAGCCTCAAATCAAAATCATTTTTAATACCACACAAATCTTACTCCCACAACCTCATTCCAAACTTAATTCCACCAACCACTTTCTCATAAGAAAACCATACATTCACAGCAACAATCCAAACTCAATTCATTAATTATTCATTCGACAGCTTTTCAATAATTAGCTCAGCATATTTCAATTTAATAAATTACACTAAATTAATCATTATTCACAACAGCATCTAATTTCAGACACAGCTCAGAATAATCATAACAACCAACCAATTTCAAATGTATTTCAAGTCATTCACGTCGATTAAGAAATTCTTAACCATTGTTAACCATTTGCACTTATCCAAATAACTTTGTAGGCATTCTAAATTAAAAACGTTAAATCCCCTACCTCATTATCGCAACTTGCGGGAATCAATAAACAGAGCAGCTCCATCAACGGCGTCTTGTACCGCAGCGACCCAAGCAGCGGCATTAACTGAACAGCAGCTCCGATGGTGGTTCCAGTAGCCACAAAATGGTTCTCAGCGACAACAATAACTACTTGCAGCAGCAGTTTCTTCTGTCAATAGCTCCTTCCCTGGCAAGCTTCAATGGTGACAGTGGCAGCGTCCTCCTCCAAACTTGATGGTGGCAGAACAGAGCAAGAATAGCAACAACGATCTTGAACCCAACAAACAGTAGTGATAGTGGCGTTTTTCCAAATTCCAAAAACTAGAAGCAGAGGCAGAACTGGCGAGCCCTCCTCCTCCAGCAACAGCTTAGTGAGACGCGGCAGCAGCAGCAGAGTGCAACAACGGTGGCAGAAATGTGACACAACTCTTCTCATTGCGTTCTCTTCTCTTCGAAGACCATGCTCACAACCGCGACATTGACTGTTCCCTCGACGGCGACCAGACGCGACGGGACTAGAAACCGCAAGGCAGTTCGATGGTGATGGAGGCGCGACGAAGGCACAACGGTGTTACCTTTCGCGCACGAGCTCTCTCCTCTTCGTGGTGGTTCTCAGGCGACAGAACGGGCTTCACGGAAGACAGAACGGCGACTGGGCAGTGACGAACGACGTGGCCTCGACGACGACGCTCCTCGCTGCTCCACAAACAGCGACAAGGACGGCGGTGGCGGCGACGGCATCTCCCTCATCTCCGTCTCGGGCTTCCCTCAACAACGCGTGGATGACGGCGGCAGCTCCATGGAACGGTGGTGACGGCGCAGCAAGGCGCGACGGCGACTGCGACGGCGGCGAGCCCTAGCCGTAGCGCCGTCCCTTCCTCTCTGATTCTCTTTTCTCTTCTCTGATTCCCATCTTCCCCTGTTTCCATTTCCCCCTTTTCTTGCTATGAGGTTTCCGTGGGTGAGGGATGGGGTCTCTAGGGTTAGGGTTTCCAATTTGGAAAATTAGGGTTTCTGATTCAATTTGGGAATTTAGGTTTAGGAATTAGGGATTTTATAAAAGAATATGGATAAACATGAATAGATATTTTGATAAAATTGGAGGGTAGAGAAATTTTAAAATCAAATGTACTCATAATTCATTCAAAATAGAATTTATTTAAATTAAATTATACAATTCTTCTTATTTTTCAATTATCAAAATTATAATTTCAATTATATCAAATATCTAATAAAGATTATATAAAAATTCTAATTAATTTAAACTTCAATTATCATGAAACTACATTTAATTACCTTTAGTAAAATAATTTTTCTTAAAATAAAATTATCAACAAATAAGATAAATCACAAACAACTAATTATTTTAATTTTCAAAAACTAGGGTTGTTACATTCTACCCACCTTAGAAAAATTTTCGCCCTCGAAAATTGATATAATAAAATAAGTTCAAACTGAAATCAATGAAAACAAAATATGTGAACCGAAGTATAGGCATTGTCAAGGATGAATATTCAGAAAGACTCAAGTAAGCAATCAGATTCAAAGGCAGGCAAAAGTATACAAAAATGACAAGGTATGGTTGGGAAACAATCAAATCACATCCTAAGGAGAAAATTCAAACTAGAGAATTCCAATGAAAGCAACTAAGAAAGACATGGCACGAGTTCATGTGGCACGAATAAAGATTATACGTCAAATCGAAGCTAATTTTATAACCTCTTAACGCTCCCAAATCCCGTGAATCGCATTACCTATTACTTCTATTTCGTCTATGATAACCTGTTAGTGTTGCCATGTACATAAATTATAAGTATTAAGTTGGCCAGACCTAATACCATGAGGCATGCAACGGTAGACTAACAGCGTTAATCATCAGACAGTCATGCATATAGAACTCAAACTCTTGTTATCAGAACAAGTCACAAAGCATGACAGACACTCAGAGTATGCAATGAAGCATAATCAGTCCATTCCCAAGGCTCTAACAGGAACGAACTGCTCTGATACCATTTGTAACGATCCAACTTCCAGAACGTCATGATCGTACCGAAAGTAAGGCGTTACCAACCTACTTTCCTTTATTATTTACTATTGAGCCTCTAGTTCGATATCGCGATCCAGTTTTAGTAAAAATACCAGAAAATTTTGTTTTTATTTATCAAATCATATATCAAGCATCACCAAATAATAATAATAATAATAATATAATTATTGGTAAATATTATACAAACAAATTCAAGTGTAACTTAGATACAACTCCTATCCCTCTTTATAAAATAAAATCTTAAGCAACAAAGGCGAGGGAATTCTATGAAAGCAACTCAATTCAAAAACTTAACTCATAAATAAGGTTTAACAATCGCCCGCAGCTTCAAACTAAATTTTTTAATTTCTCATGTCATTTCCTCTCTCAAAATTGAAAGAAAAGATTCGAAGAACCCTAGTGGCGTAGCCCCAACCCCCGCAGCTCCCACAGCCCCGCAGAACCCACAACTAGGGGTGGCAAACGGGCCTAAACCCGCCGGGTCGGTCCGCGTAACCCGCCAAAAAAGGCGGGCCGGGCTGGAAATTTGGGACTGCCGAAAGACAAAAGCCCGCCTAACCCACACCGCTCAAACCGTGGGCTTTGGCGGGGCCTGGGCGGGCTTCCCCGGCGGGCTGAGGCATTTTTTTTGGTTAAAAGGCTGATTTTTCAGCCCAGATTCAGAACCCATGAACCCACTCACCCACCGACCCGACTCGACCCGAATCTCCAACGAAACCCTAATGAATCCCTAATTCCAATTTTGAGATTTGCAGCTTCCTCGTCTCCTCGACCACAATCCTCAGTTCCTCACTGTCACTCTCAGTCTCTCACTCGGTCACTCCCTCGGTCCTCAACAGTCAACACAGAGGACAGAGCTTCAGCCTTCAGCCTTCAGCTTCTCCAGTCTCCAGCGTTCAGCCTTCAGCTTCATCCCCAAGGTCTTCAATCCTCACCGTCGCTCTCAGTCTCTCACACGGTCACACCTCACACCCGCCGTCTCGCACTTCCATCGACCTCAGTCGTCAAGCTCGCACTTCAGAGTTCCGTCCTCACTGAGTCACCGTCGATCTTCGGTCCTCGTGGCCTCGTGGGTTCTAGCCACCGCTGCTGCTCCGTCTAGCCGTCGTCGCTACTAGTCTCGGTCCTAGGCTCCTGGGTTTTGTCCTCTCGCTGCTGGTCTCGCTCTCTGGGACTCTGGGTCTCCTTGTTTATCTTCATCGCTGCGAGTCTGCGACACGGCTGCTCCTCGCCTCCTCTGTCCTGGTCATCGCCTCCTCTGGTTAGTTTTCTGGCTTAGGGTTTGAGATTCATCAATTTAGGTTTGTTTGTTGTATTTTGTGCTGTTTGATATAGGTAAATTAGGGTTTATGGTTGATAATGGTTGATATTTGGTTGAGTTTTGATTATGGTTGATATTTGGTTAAATCTGATTATGGTTGAGTTTTGATTATGGTTGATAATGGTTGATATTTTGTTAAATCTGATGCAGATTCAGAAATTGTTTCCTATTTTTTATGTTGTTTGATAATGGTTGAGTTTTGATTATGGTTGATAATGGTTGATATTTGGTTGAATACTTGAATCTGATGCGGATTCAGAAAATATGAATTCTGAAACTGTGAGTAATGGTTGATATTTGGTTTATATTTGGTTCATATAAACAATCTTTTTATTCATATAAACAATTTACATTTGCTTTTATTTCAGAAAATATGAATTCTGAAACTGTGAGTAACCTTGTTACTACTGGAGTTGGTTCTGAGGCTGCTCCGGTCGAGGTTGATGAACCTAGTTCGAAAAGGCTGAGACCAGCAACATCCGATGTTTGGATTTTTTTCAAAAAGCTCGGTCCAGATAAGGATGTAGTAGAACGTGCTGAGTGTAAAGGATGCAAGAAGGTGTTTAAAGCTGGAGTTAAGCGATATGGCACTTCTACTATAAAACGATATCTTAATAGTTGTACTCAAATTAAGCATGAAGATATTGGTCAAACTATAGCAGAATTGCAACTTAAAATGGGTTCACTTAAGATTGATTCAGGAGTGGCTAGAGATATGTTTGCTTCTTATGTAATTGCTGGGGATAAGCCTTTTAATATGGTTGATGATAGGAGATTTAGAAATTGGGTGAAATATATTAGTCCAACTTTGAAACTTCCTTCTAGGAATACGGTTAAGGCTGACATAGTGATAGTTCACAAGAGAGAAGTTGCGAAACTTAAAAAAATTTTAGTTTCCATTCCAAATAGAATTTGCTTAACATCTGATCTTTGGACTTCCAATACCAATGAGGGGTTTATATGTTTGACTGCACATTTTGTTGATGAGAACTGAAAATTACAGAGTAAAATTCTCAATTTTTGTCATATGCCTCCTCCTCACACAAGATTTGAGTTGTCTTCTAAAATCTTTACGCTTTTGACTGAGTGGAAAATTGATAAAAAGATTTTTTCCGTTACTTTGGATAATGCTTCTTCTAATGATACTTGTGTTGAACACTTGAAAAGTACTTTGGATGTGCATGGTTCATTGTTGTGTGGTGGTGAATTCTTTCATGTTCGTTGCTCTGCTCATATTTTAAATCTTATTGTCCAAGATGGAATGAAAATATGTGGTGATGCAGTGCATAAGATTAGAGATTCTATTAAGTATCTGAGAAAATCTGAAAGTCGAATGGTTAAATTTAAAGAATATTTTGAAGATATTGAGGGACTTGAGTATACGACTGCATTATGTTTAGATGTTCCTACTAGGTGGAATTCACTTTATGTAATGCTTGCAAGTGCTATTCCTTATAAGAAAGCTTTTGAAATGTATAAAGTAAAAGATGCTGGATTTAGGGAGTATTGTCTTCATCAGATGAGTGGAGAAGAACTGAAAAGATATGTGATTTCTTGTTACCATTTTACGAAACTACCAAGTTGATGTCTGGAACTTCTTACCCAACATCCAACTTGTATTTTTTACAAGTTTGGCAAATCCAGCTTATTTTAATGAATAGTTTGAAGAATGATGAAGTTCTTATAAGGAACATGGGAGAAAAAATGACGATTAAGTTCAAGAAATATTGGGAGGAATACAGTGTTGTTCTTGCATTTGGGGCAGTTCTTGATCCTAGATTTAAACTCAACACTTTGGTTCATTGCTATAATGAGATTGATCCTATTAGTGCTATAGACAAAGTGGAGCATGTGAAGAGTAAGTTATACAAGCTCTTTGAGGTTTATAACCACAATTCCTCTACAACTGTAGAGAGTTCTTCCCAACTTTCAAGTAATTTTTCTCAAGCAACATCTTCTGCAATTGGAACTCAACTTATTAAAATTGTTGGTGTAAGTATTTTTATCTACTTGGTTATATGTATTTTTTATTTTTCATGCTTTTTGATTCATATATTGTTTGCAATGCAAAGGATTTGATGTCCCGTAATCAAGAAGCTGAAGTGAAAAGTGGAAAGAACCAACTTGATATTTATTTGAGTGAGGCAATATTATTTTGCAATGATGCAATCATTGATGTTTTGCAATGGTGGAAAGACAACCATCATCGTTTTCCAACACTATCACTAATGGCACGAGATTTGTTGAGCATTCCTATTACTACCGTGGCTTCAGAATCTGCATTTAGCATGGGTTCTCATGTTTTGAATAAGTATAGAAGTCGTTTGTTGCCAGATAATGTTGAAGCGATGATTTGCACCAGAAATTGGATACGTGGATATGATGATTTTGGTATAATTATATTTATGAGATACAACATACTTGAGTGATTTTGAACATTATTATGTACTATTTTTCTAATATATTTATTTACTTTTTTCTAGAGGAAGATAAAGATGAGGAAGATATTGCAAAAGGAGAAGACTATTCTTCAGGAGTTGGTTCCAATGATGTTATTGACTTATATGAAGGGATTCTGGGACCACCTCACTAGGCGGGGCGGGGCGGACTTCCCCGCCTGCCACCCCTACCCACAGCCACCGCATCTCCTCTGCTCTGTTCGAGCGCTCTCTCTCTCTCTCTCTGTTTTTGCCGTGTTGTGCTGTCTCCTTTGTCATCGCCGTCATTCTCCTTCCTCTTCGCCGCCGGTAAGTACTGTGATAAATTGATAATAGCTAATTAGTTATGCTGTGTAGTTTTGTTAATAATTTTTGCTGTGTCCCCTTTCTCCTCTGTGGCCCTGTGTCCCTTTACTCCAACTAATAATTGTGTTGCTGGTTTTACTGTGGAGTTTTGTTACTTATAATTGAGCTCCCTCTGAATTATTTTTTTATTTGCTATTTTAGTACTTCATATGTTAGATTCATCGGCTTCTGTCATCTTCGTCGTCTGGCCTTCTATGCTCTCCTGCGGTTTTTGAGTTATTGGATTTTGTTTTTTTCAATTAATTTTTTATTCAGTGAGAAATTTAGGGCAGATTTGAGTTCATAACTTCAGATGCAGAGTTCTTATTTTGAGTTCTTCTGCTTTTCAATTTTTTTTATTTTGTTAATGATATGGATTAATCATTTTGTAATTCTGAATTTTACCGAATATAAGTTTGATAAAAGTTCAATTTTGGGACTCTGGTTTTTGAATTTTGCTATATAAGTTCAATTGTGCTCTATTGAATTCTGCTATATTGAATTTTGGTGAATTAACTGTATGAAATGCTGAATTTAATTATATTGAATGTTGTATGAATTGTATGAATTGATATAATCGTCTGGATTCTGAATTGTTGTCATTCTGAATTTTGCTATAGTTTAATCACTTCATTGTTGTATCATCTGAATTTATCAAGTTTGAATTTTATCTAATTTTGGTGTATTTTATGTGCTTGATTTTTGTTATATTGTGTTGGTGGTGAAAGTATCTGAAAGTGATGCTTCTGAACCCCAGGAGGATGTCCCTCATGCATCTCTACTTGAAGATTATAGAGAGAATGGTAAATGTGAAGACGGGAATGGAATGGCTCTTGATGAACCGTGCAACACAGCAGAGGAGCATGTCAAGAGCAATGAAGAATGCAATAGGGCAGGGGAGTCAATGAGTAATGCAGATGAAAAAGTTCAAAGGGAACTGAAGCCACCAAGAGCTCTAGAGGTTGTAGATTGTTTTTTAAGTTTGTGTTCCATTTACATAATTCATTTTGGTATAGGCATCATCATTGTACATTTAATAGCTATGGGATAATTTCCTCTTCAATGCATTATGGAACTCGTATTGTGTTTAATGTGTTTATATATTAAATTTTTAATAATTTTATTTAATATTTAATTAAACCGGTTGAACTCCGGTTGAACTCTGGTTGAACCAGTAAACTAGTGAATCAGTCACTTCACTGGTTTATTAACCGGTCCGGTTCTCACAACCTTGGTCAACTATATCATGCTCAATTAGGTCTAAAGGAGGTATAGTTTTAAATATTGCTTCAAGTGGGATTGCTGCACTTCTGTTGCCTAACGGAAGAACTGCACATTCAAGGTTTAAAATTTCTTTGACCATAATTGAAGATTCTTTGTGTAGCATTAAACAGGGAAGTCCTCTTGCAAGGTTAATATCCAAGGCCAAATTAATCATATGGGATGAAGCTCCAATGATAAGTAAGTATTGTTACGAAACTTTAGACAAATGCCTCAGAGACATCTTAAGGTGCTCAGATCCGTATAATGCTCATTTGCCATTTGGAGGTAAAGTTGTTGTTCTCGGAGGAGATTTTAGACAAATTTTATCTATGATTCCTAGAGGCTCAAGGCAAGATATAATCCAGTCTTCTATTAATTCTTCATATTTGTGGCATAACTGTATGGTTTTGAAGCTTACAAAAAAATATGAGATTGTCACTAGGTGAAAACAACAACATACAAGAACTCAGAAATTTTGCAGAATGGCTACTCAAAATTGGTGATGGTTTGGCTGGTGATACAACAGATGGTGAATCGATCGTTCATATACCATTTGACATTTTGGTTAAGAACTCTGAGACAACTTTGGATGACCTCATTGATTTTGTGTATCCAGATATATTATCCAATTTATCCGTTGAAAATTATTTCAAGGATAAAGCAATTCTTGCACCAACTCTAGATTGTGTCACTGATGTTAACTACAAGATGACTGCAGGATTACCTGGACAAGAAAGAGTCTACTTAAGTTCAGACTCTGTGTGTGCTGAGGAGGGAAATATGGAATTTGAGTTAGATGCTTTCTCAATAAATAAGTCCCAAGGACAAACTCTATCGAAAGTTGGAATTTACCTTCCAAGGCCAGTTTTCACCCATGGTCAATTGTATGTTGCGTTATCAAGGGTAACGAGTAAAGATGGTCTGCGAGTGCTGTTGCAAGATCATGGGCACTTGGAAGATAACTGCACGATAAATGTGGTATATAGAGAAGTTTTTGAGAGCCTATAATGAAAAGGTAATAACAAAATGTCTTACTTAAATTTATTTATTTATTAAAATTTATTACTATCAATTAAAAAAATTTAGCAATTCTAGGAGCTAATGGATAATGCATTCTTATTGTACATCAATAGCTTGAGAATATTAAAATTATCATAAAAATTTGTATTATTTTATTCTCCTGATAAACAATTTTATAATTACGTTAATCATATAATTTTATATACTAACATTGATATAGCGTTGTTTCAGGTATATATTTTGCAGGTATCAAAGGATAACGTTGAATTGTTATTCAGTAGGTTTAAATTATTTATTGTTTATTGCCGAACTTTTTTCATTAGGATTCTCTATTAGTTTATTCTTCATTTTGAGCTGATTTTGATATGTTCTTACTTCACAGTAAACCAACATATAAAATTTTGTTGGTGGATTTAAGTATTACTAGATTATTTATGGTCACATTGAGTATATATGTCTGATTTATTGAAAAAAGTATATTAAATAACTATTTTATAGTTAATACAATTAACACTATATTAAGAAAAAGTTAATTTTTTATTAATTAAATTATTATAATTGAAATTAATGTTAACATAATAGCTTAAAATTATAATTTCAATTTGATCACATATATGGCACAGATTATTATACTTATTTTATAAAAAAATCTGCTTATTTAATGTGAATAAATTTAGTCTCTGTTTTTAAAAACAAAAGTAGAGAGAAAACATAAACTTGACTCTGCTTAAAATTTTTTTTTGTAAAATGTGTGAACTAAAAAAAGGAGATTTGATTTTTAAAATTCTTTCTATAGAAGAACAAGTCATTAAAATTGTTTTAATTACTACTAGAGAGGAGTTTTTTTTTTTTAATTTTAGGTGCATTTTTGTTCTATTTTTATAGAAAAATGTTATTTTATATTTTTACCAAATTATTTATCATTCTGTGTTTAGTATATATTTAGACTAAGGTTGAGAAGTTTTAAGATAATAAAATATTTATTATTAATGACTATCTTATTATTATTATTATTATTATTATTTTGTGAAAAAACGAAAATATCAAACATAAACCTATATAATTTTAGTTGAATTGTTTATCATCATAAATTTATAAAAATTTTAGATTAATAAATTATAAATAAAATGATATAAACGTTAAAACTGGTTAATCTAGTATATGGGAGAGAGGACAGAGTTGTGTGAAAATTTGATAAACAGGGTGTATTTTCTACTAACTCCTTTGTGCAGGTTATGCAGGTGGAAATGTTTCCAGAGAATATAGTGAGCTACAGCTTTACTAGGACAGTTTGGAAAGGTTTAGTCCCACCTAGAGTCGAATTGTTCATATGATTTGTCTTGACTGGAAGGGTTAATACGAAGGATAGGCTGAGTCGGTTGGAAGTGGTTAACCAGGAGGATGTTATCTGTGTGTTGTGTAATGAAAGTGTTGAATCTGGATACCACTTGTTTCTTAGTTGTGGATTTTCTTGACAGGTGTGGTGTGCATGGCTGTTTTTTGTTGGAAGGCCATGGTCGTGCCCGGAACGCTGAAGGAGCATTTTCAAAGTTGGACTGAGTTATCAACTAGTAAACAGGAGCGCAAGCGGTGGATGGTATGTTTCTGTACCATTATCTGGAATATTTGGCTGGAAAGGAATAGGCGAATTTTTCAGAATAAAGGGAAAGGGGTTGAAGATATCATCTACCAGTCCTCCATGAACTATAAGGAGTGGATAGGTGTGGATCCCTTCTGTTGTTGATGACAATGCCGAAGATGACAGCGGGCATCATTTAGTATTCTTATAATGTACTCTTTTATAATTGTAGTTTTGTTTGTTATTTCTATGCTCCACTTGTTGTGTTGAGCTCTTCCTTTCAAAAAAAAAAAAGTTGTGTGAAATAATACAATATAAAATAAAATTCACAAAAACAAAGAACAACATGAATGATTTTGCCTCTAAATATCAACAATATCAGGATGCAATTGTCCATGAAAGAGAGTATGAAGATGAAGAAGAGGATCTTGATAATCAAATGTGATATGAAGTGTTTATATGAAGTACTAAGCTGATATCTCTCTACTTATTGCATTATGCTATATGGTACATAAGTGTGTTCTCCTACATTGAAGACTGTAATTAGTAATATCTTTTGAGGAAAGCTGATGATAAAAATATTTATTAACCTTATTTTCTTGCTTTGGTCTTGGGATATAGAGGTTAAGTGGTAGTGGGAGTTTGGATACATGTTTTGTAGTAGTGATGCATCACTTATCTTTCTATTCTATATTAAAGTTTGTTTCTTCTTTATATCTGGCAAATTAGATTGTGTTTCTGTAATATTTTGTTATTCATATACATGATCTTTTCTCTAAAAAAAATATGATAATTTTATCAGAAGAAAAATTTATCTTTTTTAAGGAGAATTTTCTGATACCATGTTAAACAAATATAAGAGAGAACACTA
>NC_029794.2:15762536-15766981 GCF_000816755.2 Arachis ipaensis | reverse complement strand
TATTAATTCCAGCTAATTGTAATAAATTGTATAGACTTATAAATAATATTCTAACTCTAACATGCAACGCTAGTATAATATATATAAATCTTATGATTTTTTGATCGGCTAGTATATTAAAACATAATCACATGGATAAATACCGGTCGTAAGCCCATTGGGCTTTTACGTCTCTCTATTCATGGGGCTCACACGTCCCTCATTTGCTGTATCCATTCCACACCAAAAACATAAGTAAAAAAATGAAAAACATACAACGTAGAGAAATAATTGAAAATTTAGAAATGGGAAGCATACATATAACATCTGCAGCAGCAACGAGTCAAGAGAGGGTTAGGGCTTTTTTTCCTCCAAAAACGGAGAGAGAAACACAAGAACCACCAAAAGCAACTTCACACACACACACACAGAGTAACCTTCTGCACTGTTTGCGTCTCTTCACTCTCTCCGCCAAATCTCGAAGATTCAAAGAAGATCGTGAGAGAGAGAGATAGTTGAGAAATGGCGCTGGCTTTCGACGAGTTCGGGAGGCCGTTCATTATACTGAAGGAGCAAGAACAGAAGAGCAGACTGAGAGGACTCGATGCACAGAAGGCCAACATCTCCGCCGGCAAAGCCGTCGCCCGCATCCTTCGCACCTCCCTTGGCCCTAAAGGCATGGACAAGATGCTCCAGAGCCCCGACGGCGACGTCATCATCAGTCAGTTCTAACAACCATAACCACCTTTTTTCTTTTCTGTTTATTTCTTTCAGATTTTTTACCTTTTTTTTTTCAAAAATAATTAATCGTGCCGCCTTTTCTTTTTCCTGCTCTGATTTGTTTTTTTTTCGAGTTTCTGTTTTAGACACTTTTGCTTTCCATTTTTGCTCTCTGTTTTTTTTTTCTTGTTTTGATAGTGATCCATGAGCTCTAGGAACTAGGAAGCGAAAATTTAACCATTTTGTACTTTAGGTTAGGCATGAAGTGTTAAATATATGGAAAGTTATTTTTGGTTTTACTTTGAACTGTGCAGTGTTTTTGATTGAGCGAAATGCAATTAATTCTTGTAGATTTGGGTGCAGTTTGTGTTGGATGACTTTAAATTTTGAAGTAAAAGGCATGTTGTGTGTACTGTGTAGTAACTTCCCGGAGCCGGTGAAGTTTTGAGTAGAAAATTTTGGATTTTGTAAATGTGGTTGCTTTTTAAGGTTTTACGAACTAAGTGTAGGTGTGATTGAAGTGCCTTGAGACCTGAAATCGACACTTGTTTTGTTAATTTGAAACTCAGATTGGGAAATAGACACTTTTTTGCAATTTTATCTTTAGAAGCTTTGTGATGTTTTGTTGAGATATGGTTATTGGTAGAATTTTTATTTGTTGCTTCCACTAACTAGTGACATTTCTTGTTTGCAGCGAATGATGGAGCAACAATCTTGGAGCAGATGGACGTTGACAACCAGATTGCTAAACTGATGGTTGAGCTGTCCCGGAGTCAGGATTATGAAATTGGGGATGGAACTACTGGAGTTGTTGTTATGGCTGGAGCTCTTCTGGAGCAAGCTGAGCGGCTCTTGGAACGTGGAATTCATCCAATTAGGGTTGCCGAGGGCTATGAAATGGCATCCAGGATTGCTGTTGATCACCTGGAGAATATTGCTAAAAAGTTTGAATTTGGGCCTACGGATTTGGAGCCTTTGATTCAAACTTGTATGACTACTTTGTCCTCTAAAATGTGAGTGTAATATAATCCAGGTTCTAATAATTTGTCTTGTTATGATGGATGTCACACCTTGGGATTTTGAATTGTGTTCAATTCAGAATTTCAAAATTTAAGATAATTCTTGGCATTATAATGTCCTTTTTTGTTTAATTTTCCAGTGTGAATCGGTGCAAGCGCAGCTTGGCTGAGATTGCTGTCAAAGCAGTTCTTGCTGTTGCTGATCTAGAAAGGAAAGATGTTAACTTAGATCTAATTAAAGTAGAAGGGAAAGTTGGTGGTAAATTGGAGGATACTGAGTTAATATATGGAATTGTTGTTGACAAGGATATGAGCCATCCACAAATGCCAAAGCGAATTGAAGATGCTAAAATTGCAATCTTGACTTGCCCCTTTGAGCCTCCAAAGCCAAAGACTAAGCATAAGGTGGACATTGATACCGTTGAGAAGTTCCAGACATTAAGGAAACAAGAGCAACAGTATTTTGATGACATGGTTCAAAAATGCAAGGTATGATTTTATTTGAGCATAATCAAATTTCTATTACTAATGTCCAGCCTACCGTTGGTCTTTTCCTATAAGGGAACTAGAATGCTTGGCCATCTTATATTTTGGCAGATGATATTATTGGGATTTAAATTTTAAAATGGGCTAGTTATATAACCCTTGTGTTCTTGCCAAAGTGAATTTTGGATTTAATTGAAAGGAAATTTTTATTTTGATTTGCAGGATGTTGGTGCAACCCTGGTTATCTGCCAGTGGGGCTTTGACGATGAAGCAAATCATCTCTTAATGCACAGGAACTTGCCTGCTGTCAGATGGGTTGGTGGTGTAGAGTTGGAATTGATCGCAATTGCAACAGGTATGTCTTTAGTAATACATTCTCTTTTTTTGTCTAAAAAATCTCTTCCTTTCCTATGAAGAGTAAAATGATAGGCTTCAAATTGATCAACTCTAATAACCAGGCTTTAGTAATATATATGAATATATGAATTACAACTTCTCGCTTTTGTCACTACTCTCCAACATGCTTTTTATTCTTATTAACAGTGTAAATATCTACTTGTAAATACAGGTGGAAGAATTGTGCCTAGGTTCCAAGAGTTGAGTCCTGAAAAGCTGGGAAAGGTATGATGCTACTCTTTTTAGTGGTTTTCAAAACCTTCTTATTTTTATTATTACAATTGAGTTTGATTTAGGACACTTGGCTACTCTTTATTATTGCAATCGTGTTTGATTTAAGGCATTTGGATGTGGTTCCATGCTTGTTGTATTCGTTGATAGGGTGGCATTCCATATGCTATGGACTCATGTGCTCTCTTTATTGTACATTTGGAATTAGTGACGTAATTATATTTTTTATTAAGGCTGGTTTGGTTCGAGAAAAATCCTTTGGTACAACAAAAGACCGGATGCTGTACATTGAGCATTGTGCAAACTCGAGGGCTGTGACAATATTCACTCGTGGAGGTGAGATCATGTACTCTTTGACCCTCTTTTGATTGGTTTGCATCGCATTTTCTCGAATTAGTTATCTTTTTATGAAGATTATCTCCTAAGCTGGTCTTGATTGAATCTGGATCTGAATAATAAACTATTTTAATTATTGCCTGTATCAATGATTTTACATGTGTTAACCCGTGGATATAGTATAGGGCTTAATTAAATGGTGTTGTCTCTTTTGTTAGGTAACAAAATGATCATAGAGGAGACAAAGCGCAGTCTTCATGATGCCTTGTGTGTGGCTAGGAATCTCATCCGCAACAATTCTATAGTATATGGTGGTGGTTCTGCTGAAATTTCCTGCTCTATTGCTGTGGAAGCTGCTGCTGATAGATACCCTGGAGTAGAGCAGGTATGAATATTATTCGAATCATGTAGGTATTGTATTTTTTTATGCATGGCCAATGTACAGATATTCTCAGTGTATGGTAATGATGCCAGAGCACTTTAGAAACTGTATTAAACAGTCACTTTCAGTACTTATAGTGGATCAAATGTAATAATTTTATTGATGGCTGGTTTTTCTTTACCATGCAGTATGCTATCAGAGCATTTGGAGATGCGTTGGAGGCCATTCCGATGGCCCTTGCTGAAAATAGCGGCCTTCAACCTATTGAAACGTTATCTGCTGTGAAGTCCCAGCAAATAAAGGTAGATTGAACTAAACTGGCTGCTGTTTTATATCTGTACTTAATTTCAAAAAATTATACTCCCAAATATAATGGCAATAACCTTAAATTTGCTTTCAGGACAATAATCCTAACTTTGGCATCGACTGCAATGATGTTGGCACCAATGACATGCGTGAGCAAAACGTATTTGAAACTTTGATTGGAAAGCAGCAACAGATCTTGCTTGCTACTCAAGTTGTCAAGATGATTTTGAAAATTGATGATGTTATTTCCCCATCAGAGTTCTGAAACTAAAGTTTTCAACTGATGTTTTCCACATCAAGATCATGGATTGCTGATAGTTTTGTTTTTTATTTGGTATTAGTCAGAGTTGGTATGTTCACAGTTTACCGTTAAGAATTTAAGAATTTGACATGATTTTATATTCTGAGTTGAGTGACTTATTTTGTTTGATGCATTTATGTCATATTAACTAGCGGTTCAACAGGATTACCGAGTCTGTTCAGTTCAGCTGCTTTTCATGTTTTTACAAAATTAATTTCAAATTTTTATTTTTATAATTGTTAATTTAATATAAATAATTTAAAAAAATTAAAAATAATTATTTAAAATA
>NC_029794.2:15754902-15762482 GCF_000816755.2 Arachis ipaensis | reverse complement strand
TTTCATTAGATGTTTAATATGTAGAAGGTATAAAATAAAAGTTGATAGCTCCACAATAAATCCAATTATGGATAAGGCTGTAATTGAGAAAATTGGACCAAGTGAATTAGGCACACAGCAGAGTTTAAACCAATGAGAACCAGAGAAGTAAGATTTTGTTAGCAAGTGAGAAATAGGGTGCAAAACAGAGGATTATTTCTCAAGGTCGAGCTAGGATTATTTCTCAAGGTCCGAGTTGGAGAATTAGTTAGAGGGGTTTTATAGAAAAGAAGAATTAATGTTGTTAGAGAGGAATGTATTGTGATATGGACTCTCGAGGTATTTTAGGAGTTCATCCTTGACTCTGAAAAGGAAATTATTTTTGACACTTTCTCTTTCATCTATTTCCATTTTCATTCAGTACTAATAATAATCTATACATTTTTCTTCTACAGTTTAATCGTTACATTTTCATATTATTCTGCATTTTCTTTTATCATTTGGTGCTCTTGTTGAGAGGAAGTATGGCTTCCATGAACTTTGGTCGTCGCTTTGCAACGGAATCACGTGGAGGTTGCAAGTCACGGACTGACGGCATTGCGTATGGAAGGACTGGAGGACTCAGTGAGAGAAATCCGAAGCATGCTGTCTGAAGCACTAAAATTGAAGCAAGTAACACCGATCGGTGATGGCTCTTCACATCCTCGACATCAGCAACAATTCTACCAATCTAGAGGTAAAAAAGTTGATTTTACCCGTTTTTGATGGTGATAGTAATATGGATGAATGGGTTTCTAAAGTGAAAGAGTATTTTGAATGGTTTGTGGTACCTGAGGAGATGAGACTAAGAATGATTTCCTTCCATTTGTCTGGAACTGCTTATGCCTGGTATCGTTGGGGGTCTATAATAACATTGCATATACTTGAGAGTCTTTTTTGGATACCTTACTTATCAGGTTTGGATAGAACTAGTACTATGACCCTAAGGCCGCCCTCAAAGAGTTGAAGCAAACTAGTATCGTAGCAGAATATCAAGAACAGTTTGAAGATCTTACCAATCATGTTACTGGACTTTGTGAGGACTGGGTGGTGTCATTATTCATGGCTGGCCTTCAAGAGTACCTGAAATGCGAATTATTGTTAGGTAAACCGACATCGTATATTCATGCCGTTTTATTAGCAAAGATATATGAGCAGAAGTATGCAACCAATTCAAATATGAAATCTATCAATCACATTGCACCAAACCTCACCAAACCTATCCAAACTAGCCCCAATAATCCCTCCCTAATTGATACTCGACAAACAAACCATCCAACCTTAGTCCCATTTCTTTCTCCCACACACAGCCAAACACTAATACTAGAAACTCCACATCAAACCCCCTTTTTAAGAAATTGTTGGTAGCTGAAATTAAGATGAAGAGAGACAAGGGGGTCTGTTACTATTACGAGAAAAGTGGTCACCATGACATAAATGTAAAACTTCTTGTTACTTGTTGATTGGAGAGGAAGAAATGCACGAGATCCTGAAGGAACCCGAGCCTGAATTGATTCAACCTCTGGGTGCTTAGGCGCCGATTGTAGTGGATGTTGTACAACTAGAAATTAGTTTGAATGCCATGGTAGGTCAATACCAGCCCACCACCTTTCGCGTGAAGGGCACGTATAATGGGCAGCCGGTTATGGTGTTGATTGACAGGGAAGTTTCCATAATTTTGTGAAGGCAAGTGTGGCGGAGAAACTCCACTTTCCGATTCAGCAGACCACACACTTCAGGTACTCCTAGGCAATGGAGATGTGATTGGTTGCAAGGCGTACTGCGAGAATATTCCCTTGGTAACACAGGGGTACCAATTCTCCATTAACATTTTTGTGTTGGATCTTCAAGGGGCTGATGTAGTTCTCGGAGTTCAGTGGCTGATGTGCCTCGGCTATGTTACCACATGGGCAGCCGGTTATGGTGTTGATTGACGGGGAAGTTTCCATAATTTTGTGAAGGCAAGTGTGGCGGAGAGACTCCACTTTCCGATTCAGCAGACCACGCACTTTCAGGTACTCCTAGGCAATGGAGATGTGATTGGTTGCAAGGCGTACTGCGAGAATATTCCCTTGGTAACATAGGGGTACCAATTCTCCATTAACACTTTTATGTTGGATCTTCAAGGGGCTGATGTAGTTCTCGGAGTTCAGTGGCTGATGTGCCTCGGCTATGTTACCACACATTATGGATTCCTTACTATGAATTTGTGGTGAATGATGTTGCGGTAAAGCTACAGGGTGAACGGTTGCTTCAAGCTGACGTTATGAGTAACAAAATATTTCAAAAGATGCTCTCATCGGAGGTTGTCACCACTCTCTACCATCTTAAGGTGCTAACAGAGGACGAGAAGGGAGACACTTTGGTGCAGCCAGAATTATGAGTTTTAGAAGAATTTGGAGATGTTTTCAACGAACCAACTCAGCTGCCACCCAACCGAGACATAGACCATGCTATCACCATACTACCAGGTTCACAACTAGTGTGTGTTCGACCATATCGGTACCCTCATTTTCAGAAGGAGGAAATTGAACGTTTGGTAGCAGAGATGCTCGAGACAGGAGTAATCCAGGAGAGTCAAAGTGCATTTTCAGCCCTGTTTTACTAGTCAAGAAGAAGGACGGGAGCTGGAGATTCTGTGTCGATTATAGAGAATTAAACGCTATTACTATTTGGGATAAGTTTTTCATTCCGACCATTGATGAGATACTTGATGAACTCTTTGGTGCGGAATACTTCTCTAAGATTGATTTGAAATCGGGTTACACCAAACTCGAATGAATGAGGATTCGGTTCACATGACGGCTTTTTGCACCCACCAAGGGCATTATGAGTTTGTAGTCATGCCTTTCGGTCTCACTAATGCCCCTTCAACTTTTCATGCTACTATAAATAAGGTTTTTCAGCCTTATTTGAGAAGGTTTGTTGCTGTTTTCTTCGATGATATTCTTCTCTATAGCAAGATTTGGGAGGATCACTTGCACCACCTCAGGCTTACCCTCACTGTCCTATCCTAGCACCAGCTGTTCGCTAAGAGATCAAAGTGCCTCTTTGGTCAAAGGCCAGTGGAGTATTTGGGCCAATATTGTTGGGGCAGATGGAGTGAAAGTTGACCCGTCTAAAATAGAAGCAATTCAAGTATGGCCAAAGCCAAGTTCTCTCAAACAACTTAGGGGCTTTCTTGGGTTAACAGGGTATTATCGCAAGTTTGTCGCTAAGTATGCCCAAATTGCTCATCCCTTGATTGAGTTACTCAAGAAAAATATTTTTCATTCGGGTGAAGAAGCAAATAGAGCCTTCGAGCAGTTGAAGGTTGCAATGATTCATACCCCAGTCTTAGCGTTACCAGATTTTTTTATGCCTTTTACGGTAGAGACAAATGCATCCCATAAGGGTATTGGTGCAGTATTAATGCAGAACGGACATCCCCTAGCCTTTTTTAGTAAGAAACTGACACAGAAAATGAGTCTTGCTTTAGCTTATATCAGGGAGCTTTATGCAATTACACAATCTATGGCTAATTGGCACCACTATTTATTGGGAAAGAAGTTTATTATTAAAACTGACCACCAGGGGTTAAAGGAACTCATGTTGCAGGTGGTTTTAACACAAGAGCAACAATACTATTTGGCAAAGTTGTTGGGCTATGAGTTCGATATTGAATACAGAGCTGGCAGAATGAATCAGGTTGCCGATGCCCTCTCTCGTCACCCTAATTCAGACTCTGAATTTGTATTCCGCAGCCTCACTACGGTTCAAACAGATCTATGGGATTCTCTCAGGAGGGCTAATGCTCACTGCCCCATCATGGTACAATTACATCAGCAACTTAAAGAGGGCAAGCTTAGCGCGGATTATGGAGAACGGGATGGACTGCTCCTATATCGGGAAAAGCTTTGGGTTCCTGATTATAATGGGTTACAAGAATTACTCTTACATGAGCTTCACAAGTCAGTACGTGGGAGTCATGGCGGACTACTAAAAATGTATAAATCCATGGCAGAATTATTCTTTCGGCTTAGAATGTGGACTGCTGTCCATAAATTTGTTGAACAATGCTGGGATTATCAAGTTACCAAGTATGTTCTGCACGTCCTCAGGGACTATTGCAACCACTCCCAGTGCCAGAACAACCGTGGGTGGAGATCTCTCTCGATTTCATTGTGCAATTACCGAAATTTGCTGGGTATACTGCGATATTAGTGGTGGTGGACAGATTTACTAAAGTGGGATATTTTACTGCTCTTAAACCAGGATATACAGTGAAGGATGCAGCCAAGGCATTCATCAATTCTGTGGTCAAGTTACATAGATTTTCGATCACTGTGGTTTCGGATAGAGACCCTATTTTCCTAAGCAAGTTTTGGAAAACTTTGTTCTAATTTAGTGGTACCAAGCTCAGCTATAACACTGCCTATCATCCACAGAGTGACGGTCAAACCGAGGTAGTGAATCGAACATTGGAGCAATATCTTAAAGTCTTCACGCACTCTTACCCGAATCAGTGGTCCTTTTTTCTCGTGTGGGCTGAACTCTGTTACAATAGCTCTCACCACTCCTCTCTTAATATGTCACCACATGAGGCACTCTATGAATTTCCGATGAGAACCCTACCCGGATACCACCCGGGGCCACCACGGTCCTTACCGTGGATGAATTTTTGAGAGTACATGAAGCATTGCATCGGGAACTGCGTTATTCTCTTCAACGTGCACAAGAAAAAATGAAGAAACAAGTAGATCAACACTGCCGGGAGAAAAGCTTCGAGATTGGCGATTGGGTTTTGTTGAAAGTTCGTCCTTATCGTCAGAAATCCTTAACCCACAATACCCACAACAAATCACAGAAGCGTTTCTATGGTCTATTCCATGTTAGTCAGAAGATTGGGAAAGTCGCATACCGTTTGGCCTTGCTAGCTGGCTGTGCCTTGCACCCAGTGTTCCATGTTGCGGTGTTGAAGCAGTTCCACGGGGAGCCTCCAGTTGAGCCAGTGACGGTGTCGGATCTCCCATCCTCGCTGCAATCGCGTCTGGTCGCCATACTCAGTAGTCGTTCCATAGCTTCTGATGAGGGTGTGCGAACTCAAGCCTTGGTGGATTGGGAAGGGGCTTCCAGGGACGAGACCACGTGAGAAGACTTGGAGGAGTTGACGAGGTTGTTTCCTGAGATCAACCTTGAGGACAAGGTTGTGTTGGAGGGTGGGTTAGTTGATAGCTCCACAATAAGCCTAATTATTGATGAGGCTGTAATTGAAAAAATTGGGCCAACTCATGAAAGTGAACTAGTGCACACAGCAGAGTCCAAACTAATAAGAACCAGAAAAGCCCTAACTTGGATGAAAAATTTTGTTAGTAAGTGAGAAATAGGGTGCAAAACAGAGGATTATATCTCAAGGCTGAGCTGGAGAATTAGTTAGAGGGATTTTATAGAGAAGAAGAATCAATTCTGTTAAAGAGAAAAGTATTGTGATATGTACTCTCGAGATACTTCAGGAGTTCATCACTAACTCGAAAAGGGAATTATCTTTGACACTCTCTCTTCCATCTATTTCCATTTTCATTCAGTAATAATAATAATCTATACACTTCTCTTCTACAACTTAATCGTTACATTTTCATATTATTCTACATTTTCTTCTATCAAAAGAGTAAGCCTTTTTCGGTCGTTAATTATTTATTCAATAGACAGTGTTTATTCTAACAATTATAAAAACACAAAATCGGTTTCTATCTAATTTTTATATTTGTTCAATTTAGTCCCTGAAACAGATTGACAACAAGTAATATATTTATGTGGCTTTGTTTCTTTCATAATGGTGATAAATTGCCCCTTGAGCCTCTCAACCATCTCCCTTCTCTGCTTCTGCCGCTCCCTCTCTACCGCCGCCTCCTCTCTCTCTTTCTGAAACTCTCTCTCCCTCCTCTTCTCCCTCTTCTCTATTGCCTCCCTTAACTCCAAAATCCTAATCCCAACACCCCCAATCCGTCTCACCTCCTTCTCGGAATCATTAAAATTATCACCACCACAACTATCATCAAAATCACCGCACTCACTCCTCCTCATTTTTATCACAATCATCATCGCCATCAATAATGTTATCATTAGAATTCAAAAATTTAAAAACTAAAAATATAATCACACCACATGGGTTATTTGGGGGAAAATCTATTTATTTTTTTAAAAAAATTACCTGAAAAATAAAGACTAAAAAAGAAAAAAAAAAGTTTGAATGTTAAAATAAATAAAACTCATGATGTTGTGGTGGTGGTAGTAGTGATGAGAAGTAAAGAGAAATGAGAAAGTGAAAAAAGTGAAAAAAATGCAGAGGGAAGAGAGGAAGGAAAGGAGAGAGAAAGAGTTTAGAAAAATATAAAATTTTCATTAATCATCATGCATAAGCGGTGGTGATGATATTATTAATGATGGTGCTGATTGTGAGTACGGTGGCGGTAGCAAAGAGGAAGGATCGGAGGGAAAGGAATGAGTGTGAGTGTGGTGGCGGTAGGAAAGGAGAGGAGGAAGAAAGAGTTTCGAAGGAGGGAGATGGTTGAAGGGCTCAAGGGGCGATTTGTTCTATTACGAAGGGGACGTTATCTGACACATATAGGTAAGAATTTGACTGTGTTCCTTCTGTTCTTTTATTATTTGTTCCATAGCTTCCCGTATCTTGGTAACAGACGTCTCAAGATACTCCCAGTATTCAGATTGAGGGATTTCTGGGAGAAATTCCTGTCTTTTATTATCTGACACGTCAGTGTTGACCTGCTGTCAATCAATTCCAAAGACTGGATTAAACAAATACAAAAGTAGATGAAGACCAATTGTACTTTTATAGTTGTTAGGGGGCACAATGTCTATTGGATAAATGGTTAAGGATCGAAAAAGACTTTTTTCTAAAATAAATAAATACATTTATGTTATATTAATTAACGGCTCAACAGAAATTACTAAATTTGTTCAGTTCAATTGCTTTTCTTGTTTTTAGATGTTTAATACGTAGAAGGTATAAAATAAAAAATTTTGTAGTAAATAACATGTTTAAATATCATTAAGTTAGTATGTGTAATAATTAATATAAAGATTTATAAACATTATTTACAATCTTTGTTATTAAATTTTGTATACTCTAGATGGAATGTAAAATATATTTTATTGATAGAACAGTTCACAGGATCATATTTTTGGATATTAAGTAATTGTTGGTGTAATGCTTTGTTATTGGATGTTGTGGTATTTTGCAAGGTTTTGGAGACTAACAATTCACAGGAGACGAATTTATTTTCGGTAGATTTTTTTTAATACAAAAACACAATACAAAAAAAATGTATTACCACGTATCGACCACACAAACATTTTATGGAGAGCGAATTGTCAAAAATAATACAAAAGAGACAAATTCTTATTCTAACGAAACAGTACTTCTAGTCTCTTGTTAAACATTGTTTATAAAAATTTTTAAGTAAAATTTTATCTTCTCACCAATAATAAAATAAAAAATTTCAGTTCACAAGCATGAAACATGCTAGATAAGAAAGTATATACTATATAGAAACAATCAAGAA
>NC_029794.2:15751845-15753003 GCF_000816755.2 Arachis ipaensis | reverse complement strand
TCTATTATATTTATATTTATATTATATCTCTAATTTTACAATCAAAATGTGCCACATATCATTTTCTCATTGCAATCGGAATCAAATTTTTCCCTCCAAAATTAAGAAATTCTCTTTTCTTCCTTACTAATTTTACAACCAAAATGTACCACATGTCACTCTCTCATTGTACCACATGTCACTTTCTCATTATAATTGAAATTAAATCTTTTCCTCCAAAATTAAAGAATTATTCCCTTTTTTTTACTAATTTTTTACAACCAAAATATGCCACATGTTACTCTCTCATTGTAATTGAAATCAAATTTTTTTCTCTAAAATTAAATAGTTCTCCCCTCCTCCCTCTTCCTTTCTCTATTTCTCTCATTACTTAAACCACTCTATCTATTTTATATATCATTAATATCAATGACTAATTACTAATTTGACAATCAAAATGTGCAATATGACATTCTTTAATTGTATTAAAATTAAAATTGAAATATTAAAATTAAAATTAAAATATACATATATTATGTATCATATATTACTATCTAATTTAATAATCAAATGTGTCACATGACACTCTCTTATTAAAATTGGGAGAAAATATTTTTTTTTTCAATGCTGTCAAAACAAAGTTAACTGTAATTTTAAAAAATTTATATTTCTATAATATTATTACGGGTAAAATTACTAATAATAAAATAAAACTAAAAATGAGAACATAAACTAAATGTACTTTAATATTCACTTCATAACATCTCTGCATCTCTACTATTATATTCAGTCTTTGAGAGTGTACCAAGTTTCTTTCCTCTATTTTGTCATCAAATTTATCAAAAACGGTCATTATCAAATTATTTTTCACTACTTAAAAAGATTATTAAAATCCTTAAACGTTATTGTTTAATATTATGAAATGTTTATTTATCCGGATTGTTGTCAAAGATATGCAATAGAAGTTTGGAATGTATTAGTGTATTACATATAAACTTAAATCCAATTTTTTTGTTTTGTTTTAATTCTCGTTAAAAAAGTGAAATAAAAAGAAATATGAGAAGGTAAAATAAGATAGAGAAGATAAAAAAAAAATGATAAAGAAGAAGAAGAGAAAAAGAGAAAGTTTTAAATTGTGCAAAATTTATTAAATTTTTTAATCATAACACAAAATTTGTA